>NC_079449.1:2707724-2749685 GCF_903798145.1 Danio aesculapii | reverse complement strand
GTATACGTACATAAGTGTATAGTGTGTAGTGTGTAAGTGCATAGTGTATAGTGTGTAAGTGCATAGTGTATAGTGTGTGAGTGCATAGTGTATAGTGTGTAAGTGAATAGTGTGTAGTGTGTAAGTGAATAGTGTGTAAGTGCATAGCGTATAGTGTGTAAGTGCATAGCGTATAGTGTAAGTGAATAAGAGCATATATGCATAAGTGTATACGTGCATAAGTGTATAGTGTGTAGTGTGCAAGTGCATAGTGTATAGTGTGTAAGTGAATAAGAGCATATATGCATAAGTGTATACGTACATAAGTGTATAGTGTGTAGTGTGTAAGTGCATAGTGTATAGTGTGTAAGTGAATAAGAGCATATATGCATAAGTGTATACGTGCATAAGTGTATAGTGTGTAGTGTGTAAGTGCATAGTGTATAGTGTGTAAGTGAATAAGAGCATATATGCATAAGTGTATACGTACATAAGTGTATAGTGTGTAGTGTGTAAGTGCATAGTGTATAGTGTGTAAGTGAATAGGAGCATATATGCATAAGTGTATACGTACATAAGTGTATAGTGTGTAGTGTGTAAGTGCATAGTGTGTAAGTGCATAGCGTAAAGTGTGTAAGTGCATAGCGTATAGTGTGTAAGTGCATAGCGTATAGTGTGTAAGTGCATAGCGTAAAGTGTGTAAGCGCATAGCGTATAGTGTGTAAGTGCATAGCGTATAGTGTGTAAGTGCATAGCGTATAGTGTGTAAGTGCATAGCGTATAGTGTGTAAGTGCATAGCGTATAGTGTGTAAGTGCATAGCGTAAAGTGTGTAAGCGCATAGCGTATAGTGTGTAAGTGCATAGCGTAAAGTGTGTAAGTGCATAGCGTATAGTGTGTAAGTGCATAGCGTATAGTGTGTAAGTGCATAGCGTATAGTGTGTAAGTGATAGCGTATAGTGTGTAAGTGCATAGCGTAAGGTGTAAGTGCATAGCGTATAGTGTGTAAGTGCATAGCGTATAGTGTGTAAGTGCATAGCGTATAGTGTGTAAGTGCATAGCGTATAGGTGTAAGTGCATAGCGTAAAGTGTGTAAGTGCATAGCGTATAGTGTGTAGTGCATAGCGTATAGTGTGTAAGTGCATAGCGTATAGTGTGTAAGTGCATAGCGTATAGTGTGGTAAGTGCATAGCGTATAGTGTGTAAGTGCATAGCGTAAGTGTGTAAGCGCATAGCGTATAGTGTGTAAGTGCATAGCGTAAAGTGTGTAAGCGCATAGCGTATAGTGTGTAAGTGCATAGCGTAAAGTGTGTAGTTGCATAGCGTATAGTGTGTAAGTGCATAGTGTATAGTGGTGTAAGTGAATAAGAGCTATATATGCATAAGTGTATACGTACATAAGTGTATAGTGTGTAGTGTGTAAGTGCATAGTGTATAGTGTGTAAGTGCATAGCGTATAGTGTGTAAGTGCATAGCGTATAGTGGTGTAAGTGCATAGCGTATAGTGTGTAAGTGCATAGCGTAAAGTGTGTAAGCGCATAGCGTATAGTGTGTAAGTGCATAGCGTATAGTGTGTAAGTGCATAGCGTATAGTGTGTAAGTGCATAGCGTATAGTGTGTAAGTGAATAAGAGCATATATGCATAAGTGTATACGTACATAAGTGTATAGTGTGGTAGTGTGGTAAGTGCATAGTGTATAGTGTGTAGGTGCATAGCGTATAGTGTGTAAGTGCATAGCGATAGTGTGTAAGTGAATAAGAGCATATATGCATAAGTGTATACGTACATAAGTGTATAGTTTGTAGTGTGTAAGTGCATAGTGTATAGTGTGTAAGTGCATAGCGTATAGTGTGTAAGTGCATAGCGTATAGTGTGTAAGTGCATAGCGTATAGTGTGTAAGTGCATAGCGTAAAGTGTGTAAGCGCATAGCGTATAGTGTGTAAGTGCATAGCGTAAAGTGTGTAAGCGCATAGCGTATAGTGTGTAAGTGCATAGCGTATAGTGTGTAAGTGAATAAGAGCATATATGCATAAGTGTATACGTACATAAGTGTATAGTGTGTAGTGTGTAAGTGCATAGTGTATAGTGAGTAAGTGCATAGTGTACAGTGTGTAAGTGAATAAGAGCATATATGCATAAGTGTATACGTACATAAGCGTATAGTGTGTAAGTGCATAGCGTATAGTGTGTAAGTGAATAAGAGCATATATGCATAAGTGTATACGTACATAAGTGTATAGTGTAGTGTGTGTAAGTGCATAGTGTATAGTGTGTAAGTGCATAGCGTATAGTGTGTAAGTGAATAAGAGCATATATGCATAAGTGTATACGTACATAAGTGTATAGCGTATAGTGTGTAAGTGCATAGCGTATAGTGTGTAAGTGCATAGCGTATAGTGTGTAAGTGCATAGCGTAAAGTGTGTAAGCGCATAGCGTATAGTGTGTAAGTGCATAGCGTATAGTGTGTAAGTGCATAGCGTATAGTGTGTAAGTGCATAGCGTATAGTGTGTAAGTGCATAGCGTATAGTGTGTAAGTGCATAGCGTAAAGTGTGTAAGCGCATAGCGTATAGTGTGTAAGTGCATAGCGTAAAGTGTGTAAGTGCATAGCGTATAGTGTGTAAGTGCATAGCGTATAGTGTGTAAGTGCATAGCGTATAGTGTGTAAGTGCATAGCGTATAGTGTGTAAGTGCATAGCGTATAGTGTGTAAGTGCATAGCGTATAGTGTGTAAGTGCATAGCGTATAGTGTGTAAGTGCATAGCGTAAAGTGTGTAAGTGCATAGCGTATAGTGTGTAAGTGCATAGCGTATAGTGTGTAAGTGCATAGCGTATAGTGTGTAAGTGCATAGCGTATAGTGTGTAAGTGCATAGCGTATAGTGTGTAAGTGCATAGCGTAAAGTGTGTAAGCGCATAGCGTATAGTGTGTAAGTGCATAGCGTAAAGTGTGTAAGCGCATAGCGTATAGTGTGTAAGTGCATAGCGTAAAGTGTGTAAGTGCATAGCGTATAGTGTGTAAGTGCATAGTGTATAGTGTGTAAGTGAATAAGAGCATATATGCATAAGTGTATACGTACATAAGTGTATAGTGTGTAGTGTGTAAGTGCATAGTGTATAGTGTGTAAGTGCATAGCGTATAGTGTGTAAGTGCATAGCGTATAGTGTGTAAGTGCATAGCGTATAGTGTGTAAGTGCATAGCGTAAAGTGTGTAAGCGCATAGCGTATAGTGTGTAAGTGCATAGCGTATAGTGTGTAAGTGCATAGCGTATAGTGTGTAAGTGCATAGCGTATAGTGTGTAAGGTGAATAAGAGCATATATGCATAAGTGTATACGTACATAAGTGTATAGTGTGTAGTGTGTAAGTGCATAGTGTATAGTGTGTAGGTGCATAGCGTATAGTGTGTAAGTGCATAGCGTATAGTGTGTAAGTGAATAAGAGCATATATGCATAAGTGTATACGTACATAAGTGTATAGTGTGTAGTGTGTAAGTGCATAGTGTATAGTGTGTAAGTGCATAGCGTATAGTGTGTAAGTGCATAGCGTATAGTGTGTAAGTGCATAGCGTATAGTGTGTAAGTGCATAGCGTAAAGGTGTAAGCGCATAGCGTATAGTGTGTAAGGCATAGCGTAAAGTGGTAAGCGCATAGCGTATAGTGTGTAAGTGCATAGCGTATAGTGTGTAAGTGAAAAGAGCATATATGCATAAGTGTATACGTACATAAGTGTATAGTGTGTAAGTGCATAGCGTATAGTGTGTAAGTGATAAGAGCATATATGCATAAGTGTATACGTACATAAGGTGTATAGTGTGTAGTGTGTAAGTGCATAGTGTATAGTGAGTAAGTGCATAGTGTACAGTGTGTAAGTGAATAAGGCATATATGCATAAGTGTATACGTACATAAGCGTATAGTGTGTTAAGTGCATAGCGTATAGTGTGTATAGTGAATAAGAGCATATATGCATAAGTGTATACGTACATAAGTGTATAGTGTTAGTGTGTAAGTGCATAGTGTATCGTGTGTAAGTGCATAGCGTATAGTGTATAAGTGAATAAGAGCATATATGCATAAGTGTATACGTACTGTATAAGTATATAGTGTATGAGTGTATAAATGTATATGTGCATAAGTGCATATTGAGTAAATACAGTGTGTAAGTGAATAAGTGCATATTTGCATGTGCATAAGTGTATACGTGCATAAGTGTATAATGTGTAAGTGCATAGTGTGTAAGTGCATAGTGTATAATGTGAGTGCCTAGTGTGTAAGTGAATAAGTGCATATGTGCATGTGTATAAGTGTATACGTGCATAAGTGCATATTGTGTAAGTGCAGTGTATATGGTGTAAGTGCATAGTGTATAGTGTGAGTGCCTAGTGTGTAAGTGAATAAGTGCATATGTGCATGTGTTTAAGTGTATACGTGCATAAGTGCATATTGTGTAAGTGCATAGTGCATAGTGTGTAAGTGCATAGTGTATAGTGTGTAAGTGCATAGTATATAGTGTGCAAGTGAAAAGTGTGTAGTGTGTAAGTGAATAAGTGCATATGTGCATGTGAATAAGTGCATATGTGCATATGTGTACGTGTATACGTGCATAATGTGTAAGTGCATAAGTGCATAGTGTGTAAGTGCATAGTATATAATGCACACATTTGTAGTGTGTAAGTGAATAAGTGTATAAGGATATTTGTGCACAAGTCCATATGTGCATTATTGTATAGTGCACTCACTGGGTGGCTGCTCCATCTGCACCATCAGTGCCTGTAGAGCATAGAGCGCCTGCAGCTCCTTCTGCTCATCTTTAATGTAGCGCTGCAGCAGCTTCGCCCGCTGGATCATCTCTGTCGTGTCCACTTTATACGGATTGTCACCTTGGAAAAGGACACGAGTATGACAGCGTTAATTCATCGGTCAGGATTTTATAGAAATAGAACACTTAAAACATCATTTCTGCTTTGCTGATGAAGAGATTCCTAAATTAAGTTTCATAATTGATTACAGCTTCAGATTTTGATTAAAGATCACCAAAACAATGGTCATTTTTTCATTAATTGTTCACATTACGCCTAAAAATGTGCTTTATACTGCAAATTTAGATTTCATGCAAACTTTAAACATGTTAGGAGCGACTCACAGATGATGGAGGACTGGCAGACGGAGGTCATCAACACGCGCACAAGCATGTTAGACGTGGCCTGCTGCTCGTCCAGATTAGCCTGAATGGAGACGAAAAAAAAAAAAACACATGAAAGAAATCTAATCTGAAGCTTTTATTTCTGCATTCACTCACAAACGTCTCTTGTGTGTGTTTATAAAATGTTTGCAATGAAAGAGTGATGAGAAGCATTTATGAGGAACCGAGAACTGAGTTCAGGCAAAGAGCTTAGAATCACCAAGAGGCGACACTCAATAGATATTTCATTCCAAGAGCAGCGCCCAGCGATTCCGCCACTTGAGTGAAAGCGATCAGCCGTCTATTGGATCTTATTGCTGTTGCGATGGCAAGCAGCTGCCTTGTTTTTTATTTATTTATTTAAAAAGCGCATTAAAGCTGAGATACAACCTGAAAGACGACAATACAACAGTTACTATCATAGACTGGTGATCATCAGCACTTTTAATAGTTTCTTTGACAGATGTTTCATTTATTAACCATATTTGTTTTCTTGAAACTGTCACATTTAGGTGAAATTACTTTAAATGACTTTAATTGAATAGTTTACGCACTGGCATATTACATATTAATACTGACATGTTAAATGACATTAACATCAGTTTCAAAATGGGATGTTGATAACAGATTAACAGTACTTTTTGCTGGAGTATTATATTATAATAGTACATAGTATTTTTCCAGTGTTGTCTGTTAAAAAAGACTAATAAAGTTTTATTTAAAAAGCTATTTTCTCCAAATTTATTTATTTATTTAGTTTATATGTATTTTAATTCATGATTTTTAATGCTGCCATTAAAAGTCATGGAGGCCACAAACTACCAGATAATGTAGTTTGTTTATATACTCATTTTTGCTTGACGCCAATTAGAGTTAAACAAAAAAATAAATAGTAATTAAGTTATTTAGTTAACCTTATTTATGTTATATGTGAATCAGATATTTTAGATATCAGAAGTATTAAACTTAGTCTTGTCAACATTTTGAAAATTGTCCATTTTCATTGGGATATTGTTTTAAAATGTTACTCTTCAAAGGGGATGTGCTCATTTTAACTCATATTTAACTCAATATTTTAACTCATTCTGTTTAATGTTAGGTATCCGTGCTGTTTTAACCTTTGGAATTTTCATTTTAAAATGGCCGCCGCATGACACTAGCAGCATCTAATGGCTGTTTCCCTAATAGCCTCTAGGTGAGTCAATGCTCTTTGGTCCAGGTAATGTCTAGAAGGGATACAGCTGTGGATAAACACATCACAATAGCATAATTCTTGTGACACTGTACAACAATAATTCATAAATTTACATTACAGTGATTGTTGGATGTTGGGTTGGGGTACATGAATAAAATACAATTTAATAAATAATATGAATAATAGCAAAGACTGCCATTCGTATACTTTTGAATGGGGAAATGTGTAACTGCCAATAGCTACGTCTCATTTCAGAGGCTGCATCCTCCGAAGGATGCATTAGAAGTGCGCTGTGTCATTGCGGCGCAATGAAGGCTGTCTCATTTCAAAAACATTCTAAGGCTCCTTCGTTTCACAGGTAATGAAGGACACAACCGGTGGATCCATCGCAGCCTCGATTGTCCCAAGATTCATTGTGCGCTGATAACGGCAGGACGCTTTTAA
This sequence comes from Danio aesculapii, assembly GCF_903798145.1. Lineage (NCBI taxonomy): Eukaryota > Metazoa > Chordata > Actinopteri > Cypriniformes > Danionidae > Danio > Danio aesculapii. The sequence goes on along the minus strand of NC_079449.1, from coordinate 2,742,884 downwards.
AAGAAAACTCTGGATTAAATGTATGAATTAGGTTTATTTTACGTGGATGTAAACGCATGTTAAAAAACTAAAAGAGTATGACATGTCTTACTACACACACTAAGAGTGATTTTATAGACAGTTTACATGTTTGTGTGTACACGTATGGATCAAAAGAAATATATTTCCAGCTTTTATAAGCCTTGTTTTCCCTTTAGATCGCTTAATATAGGTTTTAAAATCATTTTGAAAATTTTAATTAGCGCTTATAAATGGCAGCTGTTACGATTGCTAGGGGACGAGATTGGTCCTCTGTAGGCTAGATCGTCTCATTTCAAAGCGCTCGGTTCGGCCTGTGTGAACTTCGAAGGACTCACCTTTGAAGTCTGCAACCTCTGAAATAAGACACAGCTAATATGACGAATGAAGCCCCGCCTTCTAGTACAGTAGCCAATCAGCGATCGCTATAGAATGACAATTCTCCGGGGGAGGAGCTCGGACCAGACGCGAGTTTCTGCAGATTTTGTGTGATACAAAACATTTAGAAGTGAAATTAAAGAGACAGCTGTTGTTTAATTTGATTGGTTATTCGTACCATGAAATGTCATCGTAAGCTTGGCAAGTGGTTTTGAAGAATTTGATGTTTCCCCATTCAGACAAAATGCCTGAGCATACTGCCCGAGAGGCGTTTTAAAGATGGCCGCCGAGTGAAATGACTTGTCTTAAAGGGACTTTGATAACAGTCAGTATAATCACTGTTTTTACATTACTGTGATGGTTGGGTTTATGGTTTGGGTAGGGGTAGACGTTAATAAAATGCAATTTAATAGGTAATTTAATAAATAATATGAATAATACTCAGCATAATTACTCTTTTAAATTACTGTGATTGTTGGGTTTAGGGTTGGGTTAAAGGTAGATGTTAATAAAATACAATTTAATGAGTAACTTATTAAATAGCATGAATAATTCTCGTTGACTTCTCGCTGGAGCTGTATCCCTTCTAGCACCACCCATTGTCTGAGATGAGAAGTTTTTTCTGGTACCTCGAGCCAGTCCAGGATCCTCTGGTTATCTGCTTTCTCCTGCAGGAGGCGCTCCAGCTCTGCAGAGATCTGTGCGGGACTCAGGGACGACTTCCTGTCCTCAAACACAGACTCATCACCCAGAACTGTGAACTCCACAGCCTACACGCACACACAAACACGCATGCATTCATAACGCAACACACACCACATACACACACACAATGCGTGCACACACACATGTATGCAAACAAACACACGCACACATGCAGAAACAATCGTATGCACACATATTCACACATTTGCATGCAAACACACAGAAACAAACACATACACACACATAGAAACAAACATGTGCACACATTCACGCAAACACACCATATGAGCATACAACACACAAACATGCACAATGCGCACACACACACACACACACACACAAATCCAGACAAACACATGCACACAAACATGCATTAACACACAAATACACACACAATGCACACATAGACATGCCAAAAATGTGCACAAATGTACACAAATACAAACACACAAAAATGTACACACACACACACACACCAAAAAAATACACATACACAAACATGCAGTCACACACACACATACATACACACAAAACAAAATAATGCATGCGCACACAGACACACGCACACGCGCGCGCACACACACACACAGCATATAAGAACATTAATAATAGTGAATAATCATTTATCAATAACTCTGATTAATAATTAATAGGTCTGACCTGCTCGGTGACGAACTTGTTGACGTCCTGGTCGTCAGGCAGAAACTCTCTCCAGTTCAGTCCAGCTTCTCTCCACATCACACCGGCCTTCTTATGACTCTGACCATCACAGAAAACACATTCAATACTTTCTATTAACAGCTTCATATGCAATGTTGTGCGTCAGGGTTGTGTGTAGGGCTGTGCATTATGACAATATGTATGATGTGGACAAAATAAAGTCTATGGTGTCACAAAATACACTTTTTTCCGCTAATACTCTTCCTTATTTATATGAGTGCATTATTACTGGATGCAGACTACATTTGTTTGTATTAGTTTTTATTTTAGTTGATATTTTGTTGTTTTCTATAGCTACATTATTATATTGCCAAAACGTCAAGCATTGAGAACACAACACAACCATTATTCCTTATTCAGGGTTTTACTACAAAAGTTGCATGGCTTTTCCAGGACTTTCAAGCCAACTTTCATGACCTAATGTTTTCATATCTACATATACGTGGTAAATCATAGGAAAAACAATGAACGTTTAAATTTATTACAGCATATCATAAAACACGCAACAATCTCGCTAGTTTCAATTTATTTTATTTCTATGTAAAATAGCTGATGCTAACACAGCACTAATGATGTGAGACCAGGTTTTTGGATATGAAATCATCTAACCTCCATTCCATTATACAGATATTTGTCAAACTAATTTTAGATATTCCTTATAGTTTGTTAAACTAGTAACAGTAGGTAAAACTACTTCTATTGTAAAGCTGCGGTCACACTGCACTTTTCGCTCCATAGACTTCCATTCATAGGCATGCGAATGGGGCAGACCAGAAACAAATATTCGCAAGTTCAAGCTTGGTGAATTCTTACCTGCAAAATTGTATCACGTGATTGCATTAGACCAATAGAAAATAATTTAAAATAAGACATTTAAAATACGGAGCAATCGCTCACTTTTATTAACGTCTAATCATATTGTTTAACCCCACCCGTTTTCGCAGAGTAGTACGACAGAATTTCACAAGCTCTAGTGTAAACGCAGCTTAAGTCGCTTTGGACAAAAAAACGTCTGCTAAACGACTAATGTAAATGTAATTTCCATGACTTTACCAAAACCTGTGGGTCTGTTTTTCCAAAACTTTTCCAGGCCTGGAAAATGCCACGTCAAAACTCCATGACTCTTCCAGGTTTTCCTTGACCGTATGACACCTGCTTATTAAAGGTCCTGTGAAGTGCTTTGAAATGTGCATTTTTTTTAATTCGATGTTTGACGTAATCTCAAACAAAACATCAAGAGAGGGCAGGGCATAGAGTAGCTCCTCCCCCTTTTAACAATCGGACAATGGCATTTAGTTTTATCACAGCTCTGCTAGTGAGAATGGTTGATCTCAAGCACATCAAATGAACAGCCAATGAGAACAAAGGGGCGGGGCTCGTCAGATACTATAGAGCATTTGCTTGGCCGGAAGATTTGATGAGAAACTGAAGTATGAGATGACGACAAAAAAATTTATGCATTTAGACAAACTGCAAGCTTTACATGTTTATATCGGTTTTATATTTTCTAAATGTGAATTGTCACTGTTTTAGAGCACACTATCTTATAGATATCCCAAAAATTAACAATACTGATACTAACATCTAAAAAAAACCTTTATATTAATTTCATTTTTATCAATAAGAGGTTTGCAGCACATGGTGAACAACTGAACGATAATGTGTTCATTCTAGTGATCTAGTTTCATTACTTGAAGCTTTTCAAATCAGAGCTCGACGAGGACCCCTGCTGGTTTAAGTGTGGGAAAGCACTGTGTTGCAATAATGTCAAACGTTTACAACCGACCAACTCATTCATGTAGTAATGCAACAATAGATATTTTACAATATTACTCAATTACTGTAGTTTTTTTTACGTGAAAAACTGTAAAAGTATTTTAGACAAGATGTAAAAGTATTTACGCTTATCGCTTTCCAATCGTGCACCTCCCAAAAAATGTAACTACACAACGACACGTAGCGCAAGCTCTGTGATTGGTCGGCTTGGTAGCACTGATGAGTGTGGGCGGGACCGAGAGCCGTGTGAGTTCGTTGGAGCGAGTGTTTAGTCCCATCGAGTGTCGAGTCCCGTGAAGGAGCTCCAGATTAAATTTTGTTTTGGGTTTACCTTACAACTAAAGTTGTTGCACGTCCGCCGGTTCCTGCCTCAAAATGAGTTTAAACCGCTTGTACATTAAGGAAGCGTTCAGAAAAAACAAAACACCAGCGAAGAAACTCGACACAGAGGAACATAAACTCCTCACTGCCAACTAGCGTTTCCGAAGTGTATTGCAGAGCAACAGAAACAGTGCGCAGAAGTATGAATGCACAGCTACGCGCGTTGCATGTGCCGTAGGTCACGTCGAACACTTGACGAAGAAGTATAAACCAGGCTTAAGGAGGAGGCTATGGGAGTGAGGCTTCAACACCGCGCTCGCCAGCTGGCCTCAGTTACACACTATACAACAATATGCAGTGGTCTTCTTTAAAAATAGTTGTAAACAATACGCTAATCACTCTTTAGTTTGGTCCAAAAGCTTTTTACTATTAATTATTATTGTATTTAAGTTGAATTACTGGTGCGTGGGACCGGTGCAGTGCTTTGAAACGGTACAAATGTATGTAATCGACGCCTAATGTCAAAATTCAAAGTGGTCACGTGGGTATAGGTGAGAATGAAGCTTCATACGTCACTGATTACGTGATTATGGCAAAACAAATCAAGCTCCAGCACACTGCTTCACTGCGAGACGTATCTTTTTTTTTGATACATGCTTCAAAGCCTCGTTTAACAATGTCACATCACTAGTTCATTCCTACCATTCCTTTGCAGAGCTGGTTGAGGATCTCCACCAGCAGGACTCCAGCTTTCCCTAGCGGCAGCAGAGGTTTACTCAGCTCCCTGCAGAACAGCACACACTCAATAACACACAATAAAAGCTCTCTTTTCCATGTTAAAAGAATTTTTTTGTACTAATCATCAGGCAAAATTTCTATTAAAGAAACAGTTTCTATTTCTGCATCGTTGCAGCAAAACAACAGCAAGAATTAATATGGCATTGATCTCCTCAGGTGCTGATTATGTGCTTTATTCAGGGTTAAATGCTCCCCGTGTGTGTTTAAATACATTTCACATGTCATTTATTGCCATACTACTGAAAGCAGCAGCAGATAGTTCACCTCCGATCTTGAAAATTAAATAACTAGCAGACGGTTTGAAAAAAGGTCTGAAAAACCCAAACTAAAGGTTTGATCAGGATCAAAACCAAGATTATTACGTAATCTAATCCGATTATGTAATGCATTTTTTCTTTTGATAAACCCATTTTCAAGATTTAATCCAATCCCTTATCCAAAATCCTAGTGGATTACTTTTGAATAACGTTTGACATGTTATAGCATTTATGTTTCGTCCGGAGTTTCATGTAATTTCGGGAGTTTCATTTTTAATTTGTCGACTTTAACTGCAGTTTGGCACTTTCACTTTCATTCAGAAACCTTTCATGCATGCCCCCCGTGACGAACAATATATTGGATACGAGTATGAACTGCTGGAAGAGTGTTGTTTAAATGGAATTTGATACGGCATGGGGGAAAAAAAACTGCAATTAATGAAGTGTGTCTGTGCTCCTTCCCTGACTCGGTAGGTGCAGAGAATAGTGTCAAACAGCCGTGTGTGTATTGACTATCCTGTTGCAAAAAGCTCATCGAAAATCACTGTTTAGATGGTAGACTCTTAATCAGAGTATTTTCTTAATCGTATTAAAATCTGATTATTGGCGTCCATGTAAACTTACTGATCGATTCACATGAACTCACAGTGAATTTAAATCATCAGCCAGTTAGATCGTGCCATGCAAATACCCCAGAGCAGATGCTAGCCAATCAAATTTTTGCAACACTGGAAAAGTAATGTGATTGGCTGTTGTCCTTTATCTGGCGGAGTTTAAATGTTTGTCGTGTAGTGTAGACAGTGTGTTTTCTTACCTGAAAAGTGGCCCCATGGGAATGCCTCCTTCATGCAGCATTGGGCAGATCAGCTCGGCCAGATACAGCCAGATATGAGGGATATCTATAGCCATGTCCTCCGCCACCTCCAGCACCTCCATCAGCCTGACCCACACACAAATAACCAAAAAACTATTTAAAATAATCTTTTCTCTGTTAAACAGCATTTGGGAATTATTTGAAGAAATTTAATTTTAAAGGGAAAATAATTCTGTCTTCAACCATATATTAAAATTTATTAATATATTTATTACTTAATAGCTGACTGTACTGCATTTGTTCTGTCAACCAATAAAAAACAGGAAGTTTGTAAATAATTACCTTTCTTTGTAGGTAATATTTTAAAATCTTAAACATCCAAATTAACAAAATAAAGCATTTAGGTTATTATTTATTATAAATAAAGTGGATAAAATTGTATATATTAAATATTTATCATATACACTTTACATTCTTATAACATTACTATTATTTATAATATATTATTTATTTAAATACACACACGCACGCACACACACATTTATATATTGTTATTGCATTTATAAAAAAGATAGAAACAAGTATGGTGAGTTGTGTTAAATCAATTCTTCAGCATATAAATGTAGTATTTTATATAAAGTTATGCTATTATGTTATGTATTGAAGTGTTTATTTTAGCATTTTTCCTATATCCTATATAATTTATCAATATAACAACAAATTATATATTATATTAATTGCATTATATTATATTAATTGAGTATTAGATCAACACCGAATATTAAAAATATTATAACATATAAAATAAGGTGTTAGATAAAAATGGGCAGTGTGATAAAAACATTTATGCTGGAAATATTAATGGAAAGGGGTGACGCAGTGGCGCAGTAGGTAGTGCTGTCGCCTCAGAGCAAGAAGGTTGCTGGTTTCTGTGTGGAGTTTGCATGTTCTCCCTGGGTTCGCATGGGTTTCCTCCGGGTGCTCCGGTTTCCCCCACAGTCCAAAGACATGTGGTGCAGGTGAATTGGGTTGGCTAAATTGTCAGTAGTGTAAGGGCATTCGCTATGTAAAACATGTGTTAATAAGTTGGCGGTTCATTCCGCTGTGGTGACCCCGGATTAATAAAGGGACTACGACGAAAGGAAAATGAATGAATGAATATTACTGGAAACATAAATTTTTTATAGTTTTTGTCAACATCATTATTATACATCTTTATTATTTTTTTAAAGTCTTTTTTAAGATTTTACATTATATAACCCAAAAATTACCACAGACAAGTTAGGTGAAAAATAAATAAATAAATAAATAAATAAATAAATAATAATAACCCCAAACCAAAAAACAAAAACACCAATTCACATTCCACAGCTTCAGACTTTTAAAGCTTTTTCAATACCTCAATTTTACCTCAAGTTCAAAAACATCAAAACCTCAGTGTTTATTATTATTATAACCACTATTATGACAACATTACGTTTAACACGCTCACAAACAAACATACACACATCTTGTATTAACATGTACACATCACTAGCTATGTTTCCATCCAAAAATGCTAATTAAATGTATGTGCAAAACTGGGATATCGCATAAAAGACGTGCGAATAAAGCAGCGTTTCTTCGCCAGTGTGGGCGTCGAGGAGAGTTGAAATCAAGTTAACTTTATAGTAATGAGCCAAGACGCGGTTCGTCAGCAAGCAATCAGATTGAAGAAGTCCACCGCTTCAGAGGAGTCCAGTAAACACGGTCACTGTGAACTTTGGTTCCGACCACAGTTGTTCCCAAGGGTTTGATTATTGCGGTCGCCGGATTTCCAATTATTTGTAATGTTTTCTTACAGGAACATGCATTAAATAAGTAGCGAGTTACTGATGTGCATTAATGTTATATATATTTATCTTTAAAAAAGCGTGAATCTCATGCGACAGTACAAAACTATTGCTGCTTCAGGATATTTCAGACACATGGATACATTGGAAAATTAGGTGGAGCAAAGCCACACCACATGTAACTTGATCCTCCATTGTTAAATGAGTTTGATAAGAAATGCACAACATTTTCACTCTAGAAAGCATGTTTTCTGCGGGAAAGTAACTGATATGCTGCAACGGCCCCTTTAAATACCACATCAATGTAGAGAATTTTGACGCTCTCGCCTCTCGGAGCTGAAGGCAGACAGCGATGTCGCCAGGGCGGCCAGAGCGACCTTTGATGCTCTCACAACCTTCGGTGTGAACGCACAGTTAAAATGTGCCTTGCCACCCTGCGAATAAACATATTCAGCCGCTTATATCCGAGATCTTGTCCTTTCAGTCATGACCCAAAACTCATGACCATAGGTGAGAGCAGGAACGTTCAGCTCAGCTCCTTCTTCACCACAACGAACCGAAACACTGACCGCATTACTGCTGCACCAATCCGCCTGTCAATCTCATCATTCCCTCACACGTGAATAAAACCCCAAGATACCTAAACTCTTCCCCCTGGGGTAAGGACTTTCCTTCAACCTGGAGATGGCAAACCACCTATTTCCGGTGGAGTATTATGGCTTCGGAGCTGCTGATTCTCATCCCAGCCGCGTCACACTCGGCAGCAAACCGCCCCAGCATGCATATGATCTCTTATAACAAAATCACATGACTTTTTTTAATGCACATACTGGTATTTGTTCCGTAAAAGTGTTTCCATCATAGTTTATGCGCATCTTTTCTTATCGAATAAAAGTTTATCCTACTCAGTTATGCACGTATGTTTTTTTATGTGCATCTTTGCGTTTCCTTCAACATCCAAAATGCATATAAAAATAGGTGGATGGAAACAGCTACTGATGTGTGTGTTGATCTGCCCTCTCACCCTTTGTAGTATTGTTGTGTTGTTAGTGTCTGTGTTTTGAGCAGCTGGTGAAACAGTAAACCCAGGTGTTCCCTAGCGAGTGTGCTTCTCTCCAGAGTTGACTCGATTCCTGTGCGGACGAACACCGAGAGCAGAGACGAGCAGTTCAGCTCACTGACACACTGCAGCGCCTCCTACAGCACAGGAGAAAGAACAACAACAAAAGAAGAAGAAGTGAGATTTACTACTTCAATCCATGTGTATTTGTATAGCAAGTTTCACAATAATTCCTGTTTGAAAGCAGCTAAAGGAGCACATTACTGCATTACAATCAACATCAGAAACGTTAAGGTCATTAGTTACCATAACTTTATTCGTTAACAGTTAAAGGGGTGGTTCAGAATATCATTTCAAGGCTTGGTTGTGTTAATAAAATGCAAAGCAATGTGTGCTCATGTTTCACTTAAAGGAAATCACGTCATTCAGAAATCTCACTTTGATTATATACAGCTACTCAGCTAACATGAAAACGACTGATATATTTCCTAGTTCCTCTGAAAGGCCCGCTCTCAAGAGGCTCTGATTGGTCATCTGTCATAATGTGCTGCGATTCGCGGATCAGCCCCACGTCATGCCCGTACGAGCACGCGCTTTTGTGCTGTGTAAACAGTCAGTCAACCTCATGCCTACTCTCTAAAATAACATCTGACAAGTGTCTGTAACGAGTGAAAATGGGGTATGGCTCCTTTAAGAGAGATAGCCATTGTGTGTGTGTGAACTGTCTGTAGACGCGTGTAGCGCACGAGAAGCGCATGTGCACAGAAAGATGTTTATTTCTCTCTGATGCTGGGATTAAGTTATTGTTCTGTAATGTACAGTGACACTGTTGACAGAAGATTAAAGCACAAGATGTGGGATGCGACCTGTGTGAGCATTGATTTATTTTTCTGCTGCTACACTAGTTAGGTGAGCTATCCTGTATTTTTTTAACTCAACGCGTTACATGACGTCTTTCACATATATCCGGAATATGCATGTGTAAGTAACATGAATCATTCACACATCTTTTGCGAGTTCATTATCTGAGATGTAAAACACATGGAAAAGCTGCCTATAGAGAGACACACACGCGCTGGTGAAGAGTGTGTGTTTGTTTACAGCGGTTTGACTGATAAATATGAATTTGTAGCAGTGCCAAACAGCATTTCCCGTTGTTTACATCTTTGCTACAACATACCGTTAAGGCTAGACACTGTACATGTCATGATCAATTTGAACAAATAAAAACTCACAAGCTACAGCTTCTGCTTGTTGGAGCTGCTCCTTCTTTGAGGAGATTTTAACCGAATCCAGCACTGAACTGGGAGAGATTCTGGAGCTGTGTTTTGTCAAATCATGCTTGCTATGTATTTTATAATTCTCTGGAACAAAATTAATATTGAACTGTAAGCACTTCTGTCTGAGTCGTGTCCTTTGGAAGCTGAAATACAGAAACAGAAGAAGCTCTGTGGAAACAGCAGCGTCTGGACGCCATTTTAGCTCTCTCTGCTGTAACATTAGAGTGCCTCTGGCCACGCCATTTAGCTGCGCAGTGTGTGTGCACGGTAAAAGTACCTTTGTGATCTCACAGGCCCGGAAGTATTTTTTGTAGTCCCCAAAATTCGTTCATTGTGTGTGTGTGTGTGCGTCTGTTGGAGTGTGTACCTTCAGGTCATTGATGTGCAGATACTCCTCAATGATAGCAGTGGATTTCTTCTCCAGCTCTTCTTCAGTGAGGGCAGGTTTAGAGGCAGCAGCTGGAGGAGGAGGCACTGCTGCTACACTCTCTCTCTTTACTGTCAATATAAAAATCAACACCAACATCCTGTTAAATAACCTGATGCAGAACAGCATGTGATTTGCTTCACGAGTGCTAATACTCCTCTATTTATATAGCATTATGTTTCATTACATAACATTTGCAATACCCCTCAACAAGCGTTAATATCAGTACAAGTTTTCAACAATAAACTACTGTATTTTTGATTATTAGACTTAGAGTTTATGAATGGAAAATAAGATTGAGATTGAGTGTGTTTATCAGAGTGTGTGAGTGTGGGTTTGCGTGACAGATTAGCGTGTGTGTGTTGTGTATGAGAGTGTACAGTGCATGAGCGTCTGTGTTTATGTGTGTTTATGATGTATCAGTGTGTGTGTGTGTGTGTATGAGCGTGTACGTGTTGTGTATGAGAATGGGGTGTGTATGAGTGTCTTGAGTTTATGTGTTTGATGTACGAGTATGCTAAGTGTGTGTGTGAGAGACTGTGTATGTGTTGTGTATAAGAGTCTGTGTTTATGTCTTTGATGTTTAAGTGTGTGTGTGTGTGTGTGCAGACTAATTGATGCAAAGATATATAGTCCTTGAGTTACCGCTGCGCTCTCGTTCTCTCTCTCTGTCTCTCTCCCTGTGGTCGGTGGTCGTGCTGGAGCCGCGGCGCAGCACCTCAGAGGAATGCTGCTGCTGCTCACGCTCACGGCTGCGCTCCTCCTTCTCACGGCTGAAGCTGCGTTTGCCCACAGCAGGACGGTTCCGATCTGACCCACGCTCTCGCTCATCTCTGCGCTCGTACCGATCACCAGCCCGATCCATGCGCTCATCCCGTCGCTCGAAACGATCACTGCGCTCACGACTAGAGCTGTTCCTGAGACACACACACATGTATATGCATAAACGCAAACACACAAGTACATGCATAGATACACATACCCATGTACATATACATGCATCCATACACACACACCAACTGGCCCAGCTGGAACTCGAACCAGCAACCTTCTTGCTGTGCAGAGAAAGTGCTAACCAATGAGCCACCGTGCCGCCTATATTATAGATATGTAGTGTAGATAAAGAGCAGTGGTACGGTGATGATCTGACCTGTGAGGAAGCCTGCGGTCAGAGTCGATGTTCGCCGAAGATGATGATGATGAAGATGATGACGAAGGCTGCTGAAGTGCTGAGAAACGGTTTAAAGTATTCGGACGACCAGAGTCTTGAGCTGTAAAACACACAGAGAGATGTGAGCTGGGTCATGTCTGAGTAAAGCTAAATTCATACTTAGTATGCCTCGTATATATGTACAGCTGAAGAGCAAATTATTCTCCTAAAGCGCTGTTTGACAGCAAGAAAACATTTCACAGTATTACCAATCATATTTTTCAACTGGAGAAAGTTTTAGGTATTCTAGTTAAGCTGGAATATACTAGGAATCACTTTATTTTGATGGTCTGTTTAACACATTTTGTTGAATTTAAGTTGCATTGCATCTACATGCCAATTTAGGCCCCGTTAACACTAATCCGCTTTAGTTTTAAACCGGTGTTTTAGAATGAAAATGATCTGCGTCCACACCCGGGCGCTACATGTTGACGCACCAACCACTTGGCTATTGGTGCCGACAGAGTAATTGACATTCTTAATAAATGACAATTTATTTACATTATGGGATGTTTTTTAAAAGTTGTTTACATTTTAAGACTTTATATTTAAAACAAATGTGACACACTTACTGTTTCCTATATGGAAAGCAAAAACTTTGAAGCTCAATACCTCAAAATCCATCAGAACACAGATAGAACCGTATAATTCCAAGGGGACGGTTTATGTTGTGTGGGTGTTGAGATCCTGATCTTTTAATGATTAATTGTGCAGCTTACACTGAATGCATTAATGCAGGCTAAACAATGAACCCACCACATCCCCAATAACCCAACACAACTTCTTAAATCATCGTTATATTTCACAGGAAAGACTAAATGCTTTCATACATGTGATTTGAATGACGCGAGAGGCGATCTCTCTGCGATCGTTACACATTCAGGATTAATCTTCAAGTTAAAAAATTAATTAATCTGCGCGTCACGTGTGTTCCGAACTGTGGGTTGTAATCTGTATGAATCTCGGATCAACCATGCTCCGTTACACCCCTAATACAAACATTGCACACACAACAATGGGCCTATATAAACACAGGCATACTGACAACACATAAACCAGTCTAACAACCATATAATTTTTACAGTAATTTATTATTTTGTTTAATTTAATATTAAGCTTAGCTAATGAGACTGGTGGACACAAGTCTATTCTTGGTTTAATTTTGGAGATCGTTAATCAGAGATCATCCTCAGTATTTAAGTTATTTTTAATGTATTTGATTGCCATAAAGAAAGACAGAAAGTTTAACACTGCTTGTAAAAAAATCAATCTGCTGCAGCTGACGCTATTGCAGTGTTGTTAATCTAACATAAACACACCAGTCCCATGAATAAAATAATTGAAAGGCTGACAGCGTTTCATTTGCATGCTGTTGTTTTATATGCATCTCTTAACTACTTTTTTCTGTGGGTTATGGATAAAATATGGTAAGAAGATTTATTTGACTTTTGGAAATCATCAAGCGCCCCCGTCATTGTCCTGTACCCTCCCAGGGAGTCCTGACCCCCACATTCAGAACCACTGGTCTACAGAACAAACCACTGTTTAACAATGACTTGCCTAATCAACCTTTAAATGTCACGTTAAGCTGAATACTAGCATGTTGTAAAATAACTACTGAAACATTATCTACTGTCATCTTGGCAAAGACAAACCAGACTAGTTATTGGTTTTGAGCTAGTCTCTTTAACTGCATGACCACCATTGCTGTTTACAACCAAAACAACAACCGTTCACCCCAGAAGTGACCTTTCACATAACATAAAACTCTTTTCTTTCCATGTGCTACACCTTTTCCATGTGCACCTTTAAAGAACGTTCAAGAACGAGCCATCACTATTCAGTTGCATTTGAGGTGTTCAATGCAGAAGTATAAATCAACCTTAGGGCTCCTTCACACCGAATGAGTCTTTGCTTTTAAAAACACAAGATGCAGAGCATAGGAATGGGTTTAAAAGCAGTGCAGCGTAGCACTTTGTTCATTCTGTGTGAACGGCCCCTTAAGTGTGTATTATAGATAGTAGTGAATATAAAAGTCTGACCGCTGTCGCTGGGTTTTGCTCCTGATCCTCCACTGCTGCCTTTGCCCCAACTGCCCCACGTGCCTTTACCTCCAGGGGCAAGAAGCTGATTATTGAAGTCCAGAGCTCCAGGCTGCACAATAAACACACACAACATCAGGGTACATACAGGTATCATGGCATTTCAAGTAATGAATTGTGTAAATAATAATGTGCCGAGCTTCTGCTGCTGGTTCAGACCTTGGTGATCTTGCTTAGTCGTGTTGGGTCGATGGGTCTGTTTTTGGTAGAGATTGGTACGGTGTTCCAGCCGTCATCAGGGCTCTGGTTCCCCCGTGGTCCGGGTGTGTGTGTGGCCCCACGGGATCCCATTCCTCCTCCGGCCGAAGCCCCAGATCGGCTCTCCTTCTTGGACAGGAGCTGCTGCTGCACCTTCGCCTGCTCGCGGTGCTCCTCCAGCTGCGCCTCCTTGTGGATCTGCTCAATGGTTTTCGGGCCCTGATCTCCTCTGCGTGGCACCCAGTTATTCTAACACACACAGAAAACCGAAATACTGTAAGAGATGGCTTGTTTTATAATCTTTTTTCGGATCTGTTACACTCAACGAACAACAAAATGATCAGAGAAGGGTCTCATCATGACAGTAAGGTTAACTTTACACCTTTCTCCAAACTTCAGAAGGTAAAATATTGACATTATGATTAACTCAAGAATGACCAAATGACCAGAGAAGGCTGACATGATCTTAAAAGGTCACGAAACACCAAAACACTTTTCTTGAGATGTTGACAGTCATATATGTGTCCCACACTGCTAAAAACACTATTAGGATACATATACAGTAGTCAACATCTGAAGTATATCAGCTACATTTATTAAAGGTTTCCTAAAATAATTGATCAACAGCCATTCTTGTCTTAGGACAATTTTGAAAAACGATTTTAGTCCACTTCAAATTTTGACTGCTGTATAAACCATCATGTAAATGAATCACTTGCTGTGTTCATCCAGTCAAAATCATTTGTAATTATTTTGTAATTAATAACATAATTTTAGTTACATTTTTGGATAAATTGACTTAAAAAAAATTTCCCGAGGTAAACCTGATTAAAAATCTCTGGAAAATCCTTGGTGACAATGTTACAGTTAAGAAACACTACAGTCGATGATCTGTGAAAGGGATTAAAGAAAAGTGAGTTATACAATGGTGAACATTTGAAGTGGATCAGCTCCATTTATCAAAGTTTTCCTAAAATAATTGATCAACAGCCATACTTGTCTTAGGACAATTTTGAAAAACGATTTTGATCCACTTCAAATTTTGACTACTGTATAAACCATCATGTAAATTAATCACTTGCTGTGTTCATCCAGTCAAAATCATTTGTAATTATTTTGTAATAACATAATTTGGGTTCATATTTACTGCTCTTTCATTATGTTGCTGGCTGTTTTTGCACATTTTTTATAAATCAATGATCTTCACTGCCTGATTGAGATGTAATATAAAGTGTGTTTCAGTATGTCCAAAGAAGCACTGCATTAAATTACAATTTCCCCTGTCATGTCTTTAAAATATCGAAATTTATTTTACCACGGTATTTTCAATGGAGTTTATGAGCTCGCCTGCTGATCCTGACAACGGCTTTTAATCTCATTTTACAATTCAACAACTAAATGAATGCTTAAGTCTTTTTAACTGAATGTATTTTAATTACATTACAGCACTGATGCTGTAAAAGAAATCTTATGAAATTGAAAAGAGTCACATTAACCATTCACTGGAAGTTTATCACTGGATGAAAAAAACACTATGGGCTCTATTTTAACTATCTAGGCACAAAGTCTAAAGGGCAAGCTGCAAAATCATTAAGGGTGTTTCTGAATCCACTTTTACTATTTTAAGGATGGATAAATACGTTCTGCGCCCTGACGCATGGTCTAACAGGGTTGTGCTTATTCTCTTAATGAGTTCTGGGTGTGTTTTAAGCATAACGTGCATTAAAGCAATCAGAGTCTCATTTCTCATTCCCTTTAAGAGTCAGTTGTGTCGCTCCATGGCGCATTTGCTATTTACATGACAGACTTTGTAAGTGTAAAAACGGAACGCTTCACTAGTGAGAAAACAGTAAAACAGAGCATCTGCAGCGCGAGGATAAAGAACGAGCCTCCTCCATTCAGCCTCTTTACTTTCGCTTTACTTTACTTTTACTCTTTACTCCTTTACTTTGGTGGAGTAAGGAAACGGTGGAAACTCACTCCACTGAACACATGCATTAGCCCACATATTTAATTTAGTTTGTTCAGCGCAAATATTTGCTTCAAAACTATTTCTAAATTCAGTTCTAATCTCCAGCAAAGAAATAAATGAATAATAATAATGAAGTGTGGTCAATAAACTGAGTTATATCCAAACACACGTCCTGTTCTTATGTCCCATATGGTGATGCAGACGTCTCCAAAACCCCACAGATGGACAAATCTAAACTTGTGTTTATTAAAACAAATATAAATCTGCATATAATAAATAATACTGATCATAATAATGCTAACATTACACTGATGCAGTGTCATGAATAAACTGAAAAAAGGCGAGATGGAGGCATGGAGGCAGTGTTTTTTTTATAATAATGTAGAAAATAATCATCTTTGTAACATTTTAATCCTTTAATTGTTTTCATCTGTAAATATATTTGTGTATTGCTGTACATCATGTGTGTATTCAGCAGTGTGTAAGCGTTTGGACCTGCATATGTGCATAACTAACGTGCTCTGCAGGACTTTAGAGCAGCTTTTAGTTAGTCAATGGTGCTAATTCAGTTCCTCAAAATAGCAACACTCCAACAATGCGCCTTAACACACCTCCTTTATAGATCAGCACACCCATGAGTCCACAAAGTGAAGCATATGGATTTGCTATTTAAACAACACGACGCAAAATGTGAAAATTAGAGTTGCGCTGGTCTGAAAATAGCAACACATCTCACCATACATGCCTTGCGCCTTATTGCACCGGGTGTATGATAGGGCGCTAGCCGCGCATATAGGCCATTAAAATTAACGTAGTCATGTTGAATCACAAACTCAATGAGAGAATGCAGGAACTCAAATTATTTTTCTTCACTAAAAAAAAACACAGAGCAAAAGTAACAAACACATTGCTTTAAACTTTCATTAATCTGTATATGTATAGCTCTGTGGAAGATAACATTATCCTACATTATTATTTTTTTTAATGGTTATATTTTAAAGGTAAATGAAAGTTGTTCTGTCCTTACTCTGGTGTCTCTCTTCCCAAAGTTAGACAGGCAGATAAACCCTTTCCAACACGTAAGTTTGTGGGAGAATGTCATGTTGAGTATGTTGAAACAGTGAAATTATACAAAAGATATTTACATCCAATAAGCCTTAGTTATCTCACTGTACATAACATTAATATATTGGCTAGAATATAAATACAAATAAATATTAAACTTACAGACAACGTGTCTACAGGTGATCACAGGATGAGTGGATTGTAAGTGTTTTCTTGTAAGGGGCTCTTTTTTAAATGAGGCTATTAACTGTCAAAATGTTTCTATGGCAACAATAATTTAAAAGAAGCTAAATGACTAGGCACAAAGACTGTAGAATACACAAGACGTGTCACTCATATAGTTTTGAATGGGGAGAAGTGTAATGGTCAATACGGCAAATGAAGCCCCGCCTACTGGTAGTGGAGCCAATCAGCAATTGCTATAGACTGACGTTTCTCTGGGGGAGAAGCTCAGACCAAAGAAGATAGAAAAATCAAAAGGCCGTCAAAACTGTCCAACTGTGTTCTAGTTTCAAAATTTTTGATTAAAGTAAAGGTCATGCTTGTTTGTATTTGTAGGAATTTTGGATATATATTTATACTCTTGTTTTATGTCTGTTTTATTTATTTATTTTTTGTATTGTCGTTATTATTTACTTTCTATTACCCTGGCATTGTTTTGTTTACTACATTGTCATGTATCTGTTGTTTAAAGCATAATTAATAAAAAAAAATTTGTAAGTTAACTTAAATAAACGTGACCCGAGACTTCCGGTTTTATTTGATTGACCCGTTATCTGTGCATAATAAATGATTTGCTACTTAAAAAAAACAAAAAAAAAAAAAAAAACAGAATCACCAAGAGGACACACTCTGTTGCTGTTTGAGAAACCGCCACTAGATGTTGCTAGTCTTAATATTGAGTTAAATAGGGGTTAAAATATTAATAAATATATATATATATATATATATATATATATATATATATATATATATATATATATATATATATATATATATATATATATATATATATATATATATAAAAACAAACACAATGTGGGCCATTTATATGGATTAGGCTTGTGCCGGTATTCGGTAATGTGATAAATCACGGTAATGAATATGCAGGATATTGTTATCGCGGGCACTTCAAAATACCGTGAAAAATAATTGATCCGAATTTATATTCTTAGAACGCGCCTTAGCTTATTTTCCATCAACCGCTTGAAGAAACACTGCGTATATGCTGCGCAGAACTGATGCGCACTCTGATGTAAACAATCCCCACATGTAGAAGCACTGTGCGCGCGCCGCCGCTGCCACCGCACTATAATCCTCACACGAAGAAGAAGCATGGCGGAAGGAGGAACGCTGCCGACAATTTATCCCCCTTCAGCTTATTTTCCATCAACCGCTTGAAGAAACACTGCGTATATGCTGCGCAGAACTGATGCGCACTCTGATGTAAACAATCCCCCCATGTAGAAGCACTGTGGCACACAGTGCACGCCGCTGCCACCGCTCTCTAATCCTCACACGAAGAAGAAGCATGGCGGAAGGAGGAACGCTGCCGACAATTTATCCCCCTTCAAAAAAAAGTCAGAGGTTTAGAAATATTTTGGGTTCCAAAAAAATGCAGAGGGATTGCTGATCGAAGACGGTTTCTCTTTGCACATTCACTTTGATATAATTGCTCAAGTTTACTTTTATATTGTGTATTGTTTTATTTATATTTATTTGTATTTAAATGTTTGAAGTACTTTTAGTTAATTAAAAAGTTATTAAAGTTACTAAGTTAACGAAACTGAAGTTTTTTGTATTTTTTTTACCTGTTTCTCTAGTAAAATTACAATATCGTGATAATACCGTATACCGTGATAAAAGCTCAATCAATTAATCGCAGCATGAAAATGTGATACCGGCACATGCCTAATATGGATACATCTTAATAAAATGGGAATGGTTGGTGATGCTAACGTCCTGTTTTTGGAACATTAGTATATGTGAGGGGGCTCATGAAAGAATAAAGTTACGTTAAAACCAAGCACACCATTGTTTTTCTTGTGAAATTCCCAATAAGTTTGATGTGTCAAATGACCCTCTTCCTATTGAAAAAACAAGTTGCATCCAAGACGTTTATATCAACAACCATTCCCATTTTATTAAGGTGTTTATTTATATATGCGTTCAGTATAAATGAGTTCACCCTCATTGAAAAGCAACATTTTAAACCATATCTCAATGACAACAGACAATTTTCCAAAATGTTGACAATGTTTACTAAGTTTACTATATCTCATATATAAAATAGCTTTTTCACTTATAACTAGGGCCAGACAGAATCTGCAGAAGTTTTTTGCAATTTCTGCGGAGAATTGTGCTAAAAATCTGCAGATTTCTGTGGAATTATTTTGGGAGTATCATAACTAAAACCTTAATATGAGAAATAAAAAATGATATCTTCTTAACTTTAATTTAATGTTTACAATGCAAATGCAATTAGATTCACTTTATTTGGTAAACAAAGCAAGTCTCTCATATAATATCTCTACTAAAAGACAGAAAATACTCCTTTACAAACTGTATTGTACATGAATCAGATGAACATGTTCATATTAGTCAATAATATTACTGTAATTAATTTAAAAACGGAATAAATATAGATTTGCACACATTTACAGTAAATAAACAGAATTAATGATGGGCTAAAAATGCAGGATTCTGCAGAATTCAGCGCGCGCATATTGCGTGTGGGCCTACTTATAACATAAAGGTATAGTTAAAGAGCCCATATTATGGGTTTTTGAAAATGCCCTTCCATGTAGTGTGTCACACAGCTCTAAGTGAAGTGAAATGTCCAGCTAAGGCTTAAATCTGTAAGTGTACAGTGTTTAAAACTGTTGATTCATCTATAAAAGAGTCGACTCATTGAGCTTCAAACGAGTCGTCTTGATAACGAGTCATTAGGTGTTTCGTGATGACGCAGCTACGAAACACAAGTAGTTGCGCGCGCAAACCCGGGAGATTTGAAACCTGCGGCCCCGCCCACTAACAGAAAAAGAGCCACACACACAAACACGTGCACACACACACACACACACGCACGCACGCACGCACGCACGCACGCACGCGCGCACGCACGCACGCACACACACACACACACAGAGACACACACAGAGACACACAGACAGACACACAGACAGACACCGGTCGAATGAAGTCACGCTGTGCAGATGAATATTATTGACAGTCCACCCAAAGATGAAACCTCAGCAATATAGCCCAGCCTTGAGCAGATCGAGAGCTTCTGGAAACTACATGCTTACAAAGAAGACTTCATCGGTTTGTTAAAGGAAGGATCAGTGAAGACTGTCAGAACATGGATCAGTGCATCATGAATCAGTTTCTTCCCCCATTTCACCAGTGTAAGTAAGTGCGATTAAAACTGTTGCCTCGTTTACTCTAGCTTGCACATTATGTATTTAGTTGTGTTTTGTTACTTGTAACCGTGTGTACTGTATCAGGTTAACTCTTTATATTCTCATATCGCGTGTAAAGCCACGTGAAATCGCGACGCGTGCCGCTTTGTTTACGGATTGTCAGCTGTTTCTACACACATGCAACGGCCAAGTTTCAAAATAGTTCAGCTCAGGTTCGAGGTGAGGTGTCTAAATTGCACCCAGCAAGCTGAACTGGCGCTCTAGGCGTGTGTGTCGTGCTCTCTGGGGCAGAGGGTAATGTGTGTGTGTAGCACCGGAGCAAGCTGAACTGCCGCTCTAGGCGAAGGATGATCATATTCGCCGATATAACTGAGGACGCGGGTGGTGAGGGAGTTGTCGCCGACGCCTCTATGGAGTGTGTGTGTGTGAAAAGAGCAGGTTGACTGTGACAGGCTAGGAGATCTCCTCGCCAGTTCTTGGACTTTTTGCTCAAAAAATAGTTAGTCGTCAGTATTTTCTAGTCCATCGTCTGTATTTACATTCACCCACTGGCAGCCAAAATCCACTATGAAGTGTGTGTGCACTGTGACTACTTTTATATTGATGATTAGCTGCTGGGCATTTCACTCTGTCTCACGCTGAAGCCTGTCAGTGTCGTCGACCAATCGCAGCAGGCTGTCATCGGTCCAATCAGCGCAAATTAGCTTCGCGCTGAGGAGGGGTTTGGGAACAAATGAATAGCTGAATGATTCATATGGGAGTCGCTGGGATAATTAGGTAAAACTAAATGCAGATTATAAGACCATTAAAGTGTTTTTTGACCTTGCATGCATATTAGACTGTTGTTGGAGACCCTTACAACCAAAATATGACCCTATTTCATGAATAATATGGGCTCTTTAAAGTGTTGGAGAACACAACCTAAAATGGCTGCTGACGAGAGTGGCTGCTTCTGATTTCACTGCGCATAAAAACTAAAATATTGCTGTGAAATGCAGTCTGAATCCAGCCTCTAAAGAACTTTCGACTGCTTTTACCTCGACCAGCAACTTGAATAGAAGGCATTGTATGGGAATACTCGTCACCAAGGAGGACACCGGTGCCCAGAAACACAGTGGTCCAACACTGCCTAAACAGGCTAAATTGGGTTTTTGTGCAGGATTGGGAGTGAAGTTGTCTTCTCAATGTGAAGCGTAGCTGCTTATCGGGCTGTTCACATATTGTGTCATTTGTTATTTTTAATGGAGGCGCGTGGCTTGCGCACACATATACGGAGCGCACCAGTTGAAAACTGGGAGTCACGTGACAAGAACTGACCGATAAGCTTCATGCTTTGTATGGACTTATTTCGGTGGACTAATTACCTCAGACAAACACAGAACACCCAAACGCTGCAGTGCTTTTGCCTACTATGGATGTCTTTAGTTTCAGGTATCCAGTTTTGTTTGTCTTTTTTGTGTTGAAAAAAATAATAATAAAATGGCAAGTGAATGATTATTGAAAGGACATTGAATTTTAAGTGTTTAAGTCTTCTGCATATGTCAGGCTGCTGTGATCAACCCATTATAATGTTTTTCAGTCAATATTAAACTACTGAAAGAGCTAAAGTTTATTTTTATAGGTATATTTTATATATTTTAAAAAGTAACTTTAAAGTAAAGTAATTGGTAATCGGATTACTTTTTACATGAAGTAAATAGTACTGTAATCAATTACAATTTTTCAGCATTAGTCAGTAATTTGTAATTGATTACATTTTTTAAAAGTACCTTACCTGACACTGCTAACAAAAAACAAAACAGTATTTTAAATTTCACAGGAACTCCAGGTAAAGTGTTATGAGTTCTGAGAGGTATGAAAGATGCAGTCCTCACCCGTCGTAAATCCAGAACGTCCTGCAGCATGAAGCGGATTCTGGAGGAGGTTTTACGCTCCTTAATAATCTTCTCCATCTGGTTGAAATATTGATCCATTCGGGGCTGGACAAAACAAAGATTAAAAATATACCATACCATACCATACCATACCATAACATAACATACCATAACATAACATAACATAACATAACATAACATAACATAACATAACATATATAAAATAACATAAAATATAATATGATATAATATAATAAAAATATAATATATAATAAAAATATAATTTATAATAAAAATATAATATAATAAAAATATAATTTATAATAAAAATATAATATAATAAAAATATAATATTATATAATATAAAATAACCATAATATAAAATAAATATAATATAATAAAAATATAATATAATATAATATAATATAATATAATATAATATAATATAATATAAAATAAATATAATATAATATAATGAAAATATAATATAAAATAATATAATATAAAATAAATATAATATAATAAAAATATAATAAAAATATAATATAAATTTAATATAATATAATAAAAATATAATATAATATAATGAAAATATAATATAATATAATATAAAATAAATATAATATAATTAAAATATAATAAAAATATAATATAAATTTAATATAATATAATAAAAATATAATATAATATAATATAATATAAAATAAATATAATATAATAAAAATATAATATAATATAATATAATGAAAATATAATATAATATAATATAATAAAAAAATATAATCTAATAAAAATATAATAAAATAAAATATAATATAACATAATACAATATGATAAAAATATAATACAATATAATAAAAATATAATACAATATACTTTAATATAACCTAAGAAAAATATAATAAAAATATAATATAATATAATATAATAAAAAATTCTAAAAATATAATAACCAAAAAATAATATAATATAATAAAAATATAATACAATATAATTTCATATAACCAAACTATAATATAGTATAATATAATATAATATAATATAATAAAATAAAAATATAATATAATATTATATAACATAACATAACATAATATAATATATCTATGTGTGTGTGAGACCTTGGCTTTCTCGAAGTCCAGGTCTTTGCCGATGGTGGCCAGCAGTCTGCACAGACACTCTAAGCTCTCCTCATCGTGGTTCTTCAGCAGTTTGACGATGCAGTCGTGCATGATGTTCTCTGTCAGCATCTTCAGCTTGAACAGCTCACCGATGAACTTGATGTTGCCTAGCGACCGTCGCCGGGCTTTATCTTTGGCATCCTCAAGCTCCTCCTTCAGCCTCTGCCGCTCCTCCTCCTGAAGGGGCGGAGACAGAAAGTGAGGTCACGCATAACATTACTGATAGTGACGATATTCATCCATTCATTTTCCTTCGGCTTAGTCCATTTAATCATCAGAGGCTGCCACAGTAGAATGAACCGTTAACTTATCCAGCATATGCTTTACACAGCGGATGCCCTCCCAGCTGCAACCCAGTAATAGGAAACACCCATACACTCACGCGCACACACTCATACACTACGGCCAGTTTAGTTCATTAATTCCCCTATAGCGCATGTGTTTGGACTGTGGGGGAAACCGGAGCACCCGGAGGAAACCCACACCAACACGGGGAGAACATGCAAACTCCACACAGAAATGCCACCTGACCTAGTCAGGACTCGAACCAGCAACCTTCTTGCTGTGAGGCCACAGTGCTAACAACTGAGCCACTATGCTGCCCGTAGTTATGATATAAATATCCGAAAAACTATTCATAAGCTCTGGCTGCATGTGTGCATGAAAATAATTTACAGAAATATATTGGCAACAATTTATGACTGCATGATTAATTGGTTGATAAAAACACACATATACAAATGCTATAAAACACAAATTTAAATCAATTATGAAATCAAAAGGCTGAATAATCAAAAAGTTAAATAAAAATTGACAAATGAATTTAAGACAGCTGTGAAATAATACGCATTTATTAACTTAGTTTGGCATGCACCATATTTAGTTTTTATTAATATTAAGTAGCTGTGGTAATAATAATAATAATAATAATAATAGTAATAATAATAACAACAACAACAACAACAACAACAATAGCAATAGTAATAATAATAATAACAACAACAACAACAACAGCAATAGTAATAATAATAATAATGATAACAATAACAACAACAACAATAATAATATTAATAATAATAACAACAACAATAATAATTATAATAATAATAATAAAATCAAGCATTTAAGTTTTGAAGAGATTCTAATAAAAACATACATCAACAAAATTTAAACAATACAAATGCAAATTGTTTAAACTTTACTTTGTTTTTATTTAAAAAATTATAATATTAATAACATTTCTATAATTAAAATTATGCCTTTAAGTTTTAAAGAGATTTTCAGAAAACATGCAACTAATAAAAACAAAGTAATAAAATATAACAATATAATGATAAAATAAAATAATAATAATAAAATAATAATAAAAAAACAATACAAATGCAAAAAAAGGTTAAACTATTTTAATTTGATGTAATTTTATTAAACAGCAACAACAATAATAAAATAATGCATTTAAGTTATATGAAAGTCTCCAGTGTTTCCTTTATATTACATTTTAAAATAATAAAAATTTGAGGTTTAAAGAGATTTTTAGAAAACAATGAATAAAAAAATAAACATGTCATGTTGTTTATATTTTATTAAATAATAATAATAATAATAATAATAATAATAACAATAATAATAATAATAATAATAATCATCATCATCATAATAATAATCATAATAATAGTAATAATAATAGTAATAATAATAATAATGATAATAATAATAATAATAGTTATAATAATAATAATAATAATAATAATAATAATAATAATAGTAATAATAATAATAATAATAGTAATAATAATAATGATGATAATAATAATAATAATAGTAATAATAATAATAATGATAATAATAATGATAATAGTAATAATAATAATAATGATAATAATAATGATTAATAATAATGCTAATAATAATAATAATAATAATAATAATAATAATAATAATAATAAATTCGGCAAACATAACAAATCTGGTAGATTTACAAAAAAAGATAATAATATTTGCAATATAACTTTTCTTATTTTAATATTTTAGGTAAAAAATAAACGATTGGGAAAAACAAACATTTTGTCTAAATTGTGCGGTTCACTAAACAAGCACAGACAACCAGAAACTTTCAAATAAAACATGAACGTGATTTAGTTTTGTTTTTGTTAAATATATTTTTGTAATGATATATATTCTCTCGTACCACAGTGGCAGCGTCCAACTCCTTCTGCTTCTTCTCGAATGTCTCGTCGTCATCTTTGTCTTTCTCGAACTCTTTCTGACAGCGGTTCAGCAGAAGCTTTCTGAAGTTCACAAACACTCCCGGTTTATCAGCCGTGGGAACCTTCAGCTATGGAGAAACACACATTTATATTCACATATTAAAGTGAGACAATGATGATTATACATGTACATATATACACACACACACAAACATACACCCTACCTGACTAAAGTCTTGTCACTTATCAAACTTTTAGGATCAACAAATAATAACTCGACTTCTAGTTGATCAATTGGTATAAGAAGTGTCTTATATGAAAGGTAAAGGCCTCTAGATGACGCTTATTTGAGCACAATAAAATATGATCATGCCTTGATTATTAATGATTTCATTAGGACAGTAAGCTCGGACTCTGCTTAGACAAAAGTCTTGTCACTGAACAGAACGAATATTGTGTCTGACTCCATCATGATCTTGGAGGACTGCATCCATACATCTCTGCACTGACTCAAATCACTGATTAATAAAGTCATCTGGAATGGCAAAGAAAGCATTCTTGCAGGACTCCCAGAGTTCATCAAGACTCTTTGGATTCATCTTCAATGCCTCCTCCTTCATCTTACCCCAGACATGCTCAATAATGTTCATGTCTGGTGACTGGGCTGGCCAATCCTGGAGCACCTTGACGCTTTCAGGAGCTTTGATGTGGAGGCTGAAGTATGAGAAGGAGCGCTATCCTGCTGAAGAATTTGCCCTCTCCTGTGGTTTGTAATGTAATGGGCAGCACAAATGTCTTGATACCTCAGGCTGATGATGTTGCCATCCACTCTGCAGATCTCTCACACGCCCCCATACTGAATGTAACCCCAAACCATGATTGTTCCTTCACCTAACTTGACTGATTTCTGTTTGAATCTTGCCTCCATGCTCCATTCAACCTTTTAGGACCACCCCCCATCAAGTTTGGCTAATTTTACTCGCGCCCCTACCCGCGAGCCAAAATTTTAATTCAGTGTGATGGCTGAGCCTGTTTCTGTAAGGCCAACATTGTTGGATTCCTGACACGACTAACTGTAAATCATCTTCCACTGTAAGTAAGCGTGAGCCAAAGCTTACATGCATTTGATGTACGTACATACAGAAAATGCTGCTTCGCAAAGCCAAGTTCGCAGAGCCCTGACAGTGTGGTTGAGTCGAACATTGAGTACGTATACATGGGACGCCAATTTTTTTATAGATTTTAATATAATTAAGACCATACTCCGATTAAGAGTCACCATGTAAACAGCAATTTTTGATTACCCTAATCAGACTTAAGTCATAACTGAACTAAAGAGTGGCATTATTGAAGTAAACACCGCAATCAAACTATTACTGTCATGTAGGACTTTTCGCCATGTTTTCCAACAAGATCCACACACACGGCTGTAAAGTATGGCACACAAAACACACCACGAAATGCGGAAGTTTTTTAAATTTTACGAAAACAAAACTCTTCCAGCAGTCCTTACTCCTCATTTGCATACAATACCCCAGTTTGTTATGGGGGCATTAATGAAATGTTCATGAGTGAAAGTGAAACTGCAGGTAAAGTCACCCAAAATTACATGAAACTCTGCAGGAAACGTGGATAGCCTTGGGATGCAACATTCAAAAAGCAGTTCATATAAACACCTTAATTAAACTATTGTCTATTAAGGCATTTAACTAGACTACAGATGTACATGTAAGCGTAGTCAGTGGTGTCTTCGAAGTAAGTGAAAGATCCAGAAGGGCGTCCTGCTGATTTGATTCAGAAGGGCTCTTTTTTTGTCAGACGGCTCACCGGTTTTACTTTCATTCACTCATGTATGAGTGTGTGTATCTCTATGTGTGTCTGTGTGAGTAAGTGTGTGTGACTGAGTGTGTATCTGTGTGACTGTTTAAATGTGTTTGCGTATTTTTCTGTTAGTGCGTGTGAGTGTATGTGTGTGCACACTCCATTGTCTGTGTGTGTGTTTGCACTTAGGAAGAGTGGTGAACTGATGACTTTCACAGCCAATCACAGCCATTTCTGTTGAGCCTGTGAACACAACGGCCAGTCAACGCGTTTAACAGTGCTCAAATGTTAGCGGGAAATGGACGTTTTTAAAATTTCAGAATCGATTGGTACCAAACGTGATACTTTTGATAACACTAACACACACACACATCATAAAGCCTGATCACCGACCGGTCCTCGTCCATCCTGGTCCATTTTATTTGTATATGTTTTACTCGAACGCATAAACTCTACAGGTGCCTGATAGTTAGATGTGGAGCTAACGTTAATCAGATTCACTCTAGTGAACACATAAAAATAGTCATCATAATTTACTCAAGTGAACGCCTCAAATTCTCGCAAATAGGTGCTGGTGCGCCCCACAGTTTGAAAATCCCTGTATTGGAGCACCCTGGCTTATAGATATCCTTAAAGACTAACATACTGACACTAACATCTAAAATACTTTATTTTCATTTCACATATTAACATCATAAATTAATGTAAATCTAGAGAGTGTGTTTTGCTCACCCCCATGAGGCAGCGGCACATGTTGGCATACGCGACGGAGAAGTTAGGCTCTGAGATGGCCTTCTCGAAGATGAGGTCGATGACTCCTTTCAGCCGCTCCTCTGTGTGTATGGAGAGCTCGGTGACCTGCTTCATTAGCGGCTGGAACATCTGCGGCGTCAGCTTGTTTAAGATGCTGCGCACGCGTTTGAACAGTTCCTGCGTCTGCAGCTCCGGCTGCTCCTCATCTGTGCTGCGCTTCACTGACGGCTTCCAGGCCTGCTCTGCTTTATTCAGCTGCACGTCTTCAGTCAGAGACACGCTGGCGATGATCTTCCTGGGTTCTTTACCGCGGTACTGCTGCTGCTGCTGATGCTGGAGACCCTGACCAGAGCGCCGTGGACCACCCAGACCTGATGGCTACACACAACACACACACACTTCAGATGATTTAAAATAAAACGTTACTGAAGAAATCCTTTTATATATATATATATTTTTTTTGTTTTTGTTTATATATGCATACACACACACACAGGCTGAACAACAGACACACACTCAGACACAGACAAACATTAAAATAAAACATCACAGAAGACATTTTTAAAAATTTTTTAAAAAAGAATAATATTACGTCTTCGCTAACGTTTAGTTTGAAATTAATTTAGACATTTTTGGTCGAACATCTCACATGGCCTACACAGTCTCCTGACCTAAATATTATTGAGTCACTTGGGGTTTTTGGAGGAGCGAGTCACAATCGTTGTGTAATTAAATGTGTGTTACTGTTTATGTGTGTGTGTGTGTGTGTGTGTGTGCATATTTCTGTATGTGTGTGAGTGTGTGTATGCATATGTCTGTATGGGTGTGTATATGTCTGTGTATTGAGTCTGTGTGTATTGGAATGTGTGTGACTGTTTAAGTGTGTTTGTGTGTCTGTATGTATATATATATATATATATATATATATATATATATATATATATATATATATGCATGCGTGTGTGTGTGTTTGTATCCCTGTATGAGTGTGTGTAATTATGTGTATGTCTGTGTTATTGTGTGACTGTTTAAGTGCGTTTGTGTGTTCTCATATTTCTGAATGTTTGTGTGTGTGCTTGAATATGTCTCTGTGTGTGTATGTCTATGTGTGCATATGTCTATGTGTGTGAATGTGTATCTGTGTGTATTTGAATCTGTGTGACTTTTTAAGTGTGTTTGTGTCTGCATATTTCTGTACTTGTGTGTGAGTGTGCATGTGTGTCTGTATATATATATATATATATATATATATATATATATACAGTCACTGTGTGTGTGTGTGTTCATGCCTGTATAAGTGTGTGTATCTCTATGTGTGTCTGTGTGAGTAAGTGTGTGTGTCTGTGTGTTTTTATGTGACTGTTTAAGTGTGTTTGCGTATTTTTCTGTTAGTGCGTGTGAGTGTATGTGTGTGCACACTCATTGTCTGTGTGTGTTTGCACTTAGTGAAGAGTGGTGAACTGATGACTTTCACAGCCAATCACAGCCATTTCTGTTGAGCACGTGAACACAACGGCCAGTCAACGCGTTTAACAGTGCTCAAATGTTAGCAGGAAATGGACGTTTTTTTAAATTTCTGTATCCATTGGTTCTAAACAAACGTGATACTTTTGACAACACTAACACACACACACACACATATGCTAAACAACACACACAGAGCATAAAGCCTGATCACCGACCGGTCCTCGTCCTCCAGCTGACGGACGGCCCAGATTGGCAAACGACGGAGTGAAGTCTGGACCACAGTTCATCCCCGGCAGACGACTGGGGTCCAGCTGACGCAGAGGAGTCTTATTGGCCTGCAGAGAGACAGAACAAACCATTACACATCAGGACAGTGTGTTTGTGTGTGTGTGTGTGTTTGTGACTGTGGTTAAGTGTGTTTGTGTGGTGTGAGTGTATGTATGTGTGTGTGTGTGTGTATATATATATATATATATATATATATATATATATATATATATGTGTGTGTGTGTGTGTGTGTGTGTGTGTGTGTGTGTGTGTGTTTGTGCGTGTATGTGTGCCTATGTCTGTCTGTGTGTTTGTGTGCTCTTGTGTCTGTGCATATATCTGCGTGCCTATGTCTGTCCGTGTGAATGTGTCTGTGTATATTTGTGTGTGTGTGTATGTTTATATTTGTGTGTGTGTGTGCATGCATGTCTCTATGAACGTGTGTATAGCTGTGTGTATGTATGTGCGTATATGCGTTTATATCTGTGTGTATATGCGAACGTTTGTATGAGTGTGTACATGTGTATGTGTGTGAGTATGTATAAAATATACATATATATGTTTGTGTATGTCTGATTAAGTGTGTGTATGCATGTATGTATGTTTGTATGTGTGTTTAAGTGTGTGTGTGTGTGTTTACATGAATGTCTGCATAAGTGTGTAATGTCTGTGTGCGTGTGTATGTTTGTTTATATCTGTGTGTGTGTGTGTTTGTGTGTGTGTGTGTGTGTATGACGTGAATGTCTGTATGAGAGTGTATGTCTGTCTGTGTGTGCTATGTGTTTGAGTGTGTGTTTCGTCACCTTATCCAGCACTACATCAGAAATGTGCGGCAGACCCTCAGGTTTGCTCATGCTGGCGCTGATGAACTGGAAGCCCAGCAGAAACTCTCGGTCGTATTTCTTCTTCTCCTCCAGGTTCAGAGGTTTCCATTGCTCTGTGCAAAACAACCAGCACACGTTCAGCTTCTTAGACAATCTTTAATAATATACAGAACATCCTTACACGATAAAACCAGCAAAGACATTTCATTTCAACATTTATCAAAGTTCATCAGCCTGAATTTGAGATTTTTTTACTAATTTATTTTATTGCAAAAGTTTAGTCTTACTACTCTGACACTTAAATATAAATATTTATGACATTATTTTAAAGGTGCAGTATGTAAGTTTGCCACCCAGTGGTTGAATTAGGTATTGCACTCCTATATCAAAAAACATTTTCACTAGGCTCCTCTAAAAAGCATCGGCACGCGATAGAAGGAATATTTCCCATACTAAAAGTTTTTGTCCTAAACCACACCTGAAATATCTATTTTAGAAACCGCTTCTATTTCTCACAGGTGAGAAATGATTACCTCAGGTACACCTCATGTGCTTTATTCAGTGTTAAATGCTAATAATCTGAGTTTGAATGCCATTTTACATGACATTTATTGCCATACAACTGAAAGCAGCAGCAGAAAGTTCACCTCAGATCTGGAAAATAAAATAAACCGTCTGAAATTGAACTCTAGAACTGTGACTCCAACACATATCAGTGCTTCAGCATGTACATTTAATCATGTTAAAGAGCTTTAATATGTATTCATTACATTATGAATCTTACCATTTCGCTAGAGTGCAGTGAGTGCACTATTCTGTGCTTCTGAATAGCTGTATTTACATTTCTGTCGTGTTTCGTCTGCTCAAACAGCCCAATTGCTCATCACTGCAGATCTCGCCACGTAGCCTGTTGTTAGGACACAGGGTTACAATGTAACCTGCTCACCTAATGTTAACGCTCGTAATATTTATATTATTTGCTAATTAATAACCACCTCATGTGGAACTCTGAACTCATTTCAGAGTCTGCTTCTGTCCACCAGAGGTCATATTTCAGTCACAGACGCATGCTTTAAGAGCCTTCATGACTGAATGAATGAAATACGCTGTTTACCACCAAGGCAACCCGGAGTGCTGAAATATTATTGGCTAAACTGACATTAGGCGGGTTAAAGAGCCTAAAACAAAGACAGATATTCCAGCACGTAATGGACATGTTCAAAGCAGAATATCTGACTTCAGCATTGCTTTTCAGATAAACAAGAATGTTCACTGAGCATGTTTCTAAATATCTGCAGACATATGATGGTGTTTTTATGCTTTAGAAGAGTCAAAAACTCACACACAGCAGCTTTAAGGTTTGTAAGCATTTAAATTCATATTACTGCTAATCTAATTTGCATTTTAATGTTTAATTATTAACTATATTTTATTAACTACATATTTTATAGTTTACTAAAAACTGAATGAATTTAATTTCTCTTAAACAAAAACAAGTATATTTAAAAATACAATTAAAATAATAAAAATAAGGTTAATTATTCTGTTCTTAAATACACACAAATAATTAACAATCCTCACAAATAATACACAGAATTATAACAATAAAAATAAATTGGATTATATACATACATACATACAATTATTAGCCAAACCACAGGTTTCAAACTCAATTCCTGGAGGGCCGCAGCTCTGCACAGTTTTGCTCCAACCCTAATCAAACACACCTGATCCAACTAATCAAGGTGTTCAAGACTACTAGAGACTATTAAGCAGGTGTGAGTTGAAGCTGGATAGAGCTAAACTATGCAGAGCTGCAGCCCTCCAGGAATTGAGTTTGAGACCAATGAGCCAAACTAACAAGCTCACTATACTTCTTTTTTTTTAATGGATTTATAATAAAAGTATATTTAAAAAAGTTTAGTCTTACTACTCTGACACTTAAATATAAATATTTATGACATTATTTTAAAGGTGCAGTATGTAAGTTTGCCACCCAGTGGTTGAATTAGGTATTGCACTCCTGGATCAAAACACATTTTCACTCGGCTCTTCTGACGAGTCCACGCAAGAGCAGGTTGCCAGATTGACGTGAGTGTGCCTGACTATGGAGCTTAAAACCTGATTGAAGGATGATTTGAACTGTTTTTAAAACTAAAAAGCATTGGCACGCGATAGAAGGAATATTTAACATACTAAAAGTTTTTGTCCTAAACCACACCTGAAATTTCTATTTTAGAAACCCGAATCCCAACCCTAATCAAACACAGCTGATCCAACTAATCAAGGTGTTCAAGACTACTAGAGACTATTAAGCAGGTGTGAGTTGAAGCTGGATAGAGCTAAACTATGCAGAGCTGCAGCCCTCCAGGAATTGAGTTTGAGACCATTGAGCCAAACTAACAAGCACACTATACTTCTTTTATTATGGATTTATATGATTTAGTTTTTTTCTGTATCTTTCCCAAAATAAATAAAAAATTAAATTAAATTAAATTAAATTAAATTAAATTAAAAAATATATATTTTATCACTGTGCTGAAATAGAACGATTATCTCCCCACACACTCAACGTAAATTATCAAGCCACAATCAGGATTCAGCTGATTGGCTGCATTGCTTATGAATATTCATGACTCGTACCTGCTTTATACTGGTATTTCTGATCAGTGGGCGTGGTCGGGCTCTCAGGCTTGATGTTTTCAGCATCCAGTTTGTCCTCTTTCTCCTCCCACGTTTCATCCACATCTTCAGCGGGGGGCGGGGCCACAGGGGCAGGGTTCTCTGGCTCCGCCTTCACAACAGGTGTGGCTTCAGGTTCAGGAGGGGTGGGCTTTAAAATAAGAATTAAAGAAACACTACTATTATTATGATCTTAATTGCACGCAGAACCGTTCAGTGTTTATAATGCGTGTTTGTAATAGCATTTTTTCCTAGTGTGTAGTTTGTCGTTGAATATATTTCCATTTAATTTCGTAAAGTACTTTAAGACGCATTTTTAATGCGGCTGTAGAAAAAGTTATGATTTATCATTAAATACTAAGAGAATCATCATGTTTGTGTGAACTTCTGTGATTTAATTTGCTTTAAATTTTATAAAAGATTTAAGGATATTGCTAATTGTTTACTTGGGATTACAAAAAAAAATGTTTATAAAAAAAAATTTAAAATATGTAAATATATTTTTTCCCCTTAAATACTTATTAAAAATAAATACAATAATAACTATCATGAAAAAATGCACATAAAGTACATAACAAATTTGGGATGAATTTTAAAGCTGCATGAAACTTGCTAACTGTTTAGCATAGATGAAAAAGAAATTAAATAAAATTAAATAAAATATATATTTTCCCTTAAATAATTACAATTATAAACAATAATAACAATCTGTAAAAATATCTTACATAAAATACACTAAATGTCTTGGATACATTAAAAGGCTTAAGGAAACCATTATCCATAACCATATTATTAAAATAAACTAAATAAAATGTAGATTTTCCTTAAATACTTACAAAAACAAAAAATAAAAACTGAGAGCAAAAGATCCATTACAGATCTTGGATAAATTAAAAGGCCTAAGGAAACCATTATCCATAACCATATTATTAAAATAAACTAAATAAACTGTAGATTTCCCTTAAATACTTACAAAAACAACTATAAAAACTGAGAGCAAAAGATCCATTACAGATCTTGGATAAATTAAAAGGCTTAAGGAAACCATTATCCATAACCATATTATTAAAATAAACTAAATAAAATGTACATTTTCCTTAAATACTTACAAAAACAACAATAAAAACTGAGAGCAAAAGATCCATTGCAGATCTTGGATAAATTAAAAGGTTTAAGGAAACCATTATCCATAACCATATTATTAAAATAAACTAAATAAACTGTAGATTTCCCTTAAATACTTACAAATAATAAACACAATAATAAACAATCATACAACTAACTTTCATGAAGCTTTGGATAAATTAAAACGTTTAATGAAATTGTTAATTGTTTAGTTTGAAAAAATTATTTACATAAGAATATTTCAAATAAAATGTAGATTTCCCTTAAATACCCACAAAAACAACTATAAAAATGAATTACAACACTTCAAAAGGTTTAAGGAAAATACAAATGATTTAGTTTGAATTCAAAAAAAGAATATATAGAATATATATATATAAAGAATATATAGACTTGTTTATATATTATTATTATTATTAATAATATTTATTATATCTATAGTTGATATATACTTCAAATTAAAACAACATTAATGATATATTTGCCTGAATTACTTCAACTTAAATCAACAACTATAAAAACTAATGACAAAAAATACATTAAATATTTTGGATAAATTAAAAGGTTTACAGAAACTGATTTATTAGTTTGGGTTGAAAGAGTGTAT
>NC_079449.1:2537724-2702724 GCF_903798145.1 Danio aesculapii | reverse complement strand
GTACATGTGTGATGACAATAAATTGAATCTAATCTAATCTAATCTAAACAGACTCCATTAAAACATAACGCCGTCTTAATCAAGGCTACTACCCTTCAACATTTCTTATTATTGTTCTTATCAGTTACTATCATAACTATCTTTACGCGTGCTGTACATTCCAAGTTAGTTTTAGTCCTCATGTCGCGTTCAGACTGCATGATTTTCAAAGTAGTGGCGTCACAGATGTTTTCACACTGCATGACTACTCAGAGTAGAGTTCTGTCACTGCTGTGTTTACACCGCAAGATGGATTGGCGACAGGGGGGTTTCACACAGCATGACTTTATCATAAAACAATCGCCGACATCTTTGTCTCGGTCCACATACGACCACAGACTGCATAATCAAAATTATATCAAATTTAATACCTTGCAAAATGGCACTTAAGACGTTTTAATCATTTTTAAGGGCCTTAAATTTCTCTACATTGATTTATCAACTTCAATACCTCATGGTAGGGCTGTGCAATTAACCGAAAATTTGGTTTTGGTTCCGATTTCGGCTTCTAACGATTATGAAATAGCATTAATGGAGATAAGCGATTATTGCATCATATACCGCCTCCTTTCCAGTTGTACACATTTGTTGCTCTGCAAAGCTCAGATCCACGTGAACATTACTAAAAGCATGTAGTGTAATGTAACGTTTGCAGCCTGTGATGCGCATAGTTCACTGATGTACACTCCAATCATTCATGTTTTAATAAAAGTGTGAAAGAGCGCACGCTGTTGAGTGTGTGCGCACTCAGCCTCGAAGACGAGCGGAGCACACACATCTAACGCCATCTTAATGCGATCGCTTTAATGGTCAAATACATGCACGTGTCAGAGCGTGGTGTTTAACAAATAAACAAAAGAGTTGAGAAGACATGTGAAAGAGAAACCATTTCTGGACCGCACAGTTCTTAAAGTGACAGCACAATATTTCTCCTGCCGTCTGTTTTTATTGTTAATCAAAACAACAAAAGGAGAAAATCCCTCACTGCTCTTGACTGAAGGACTGCTGGAGCTTTAACTCAAGTTTTTTTCTTACAGTGAAGACGCTTGAAGCACAGTTTGTTTCATATTTTTATTCTAGACCTACTGAAAAAAACAGCCTAAACCAGCCTAGGCTAGTTGGCTGGTTTTAGCTGGTCAACCAGGCTGGTTTAAGAGGGTTTTGGTCATTTCCAGCCTGGTCTTAGCTGGTCAGGCTGGGAGATGACCAGCTAAAACCAGCTTGACCAGCTTAGCCAGGCTGGGAGCCCAGCCAAAACCAGCTATGTCCAGCTTAAACCAGGCTGGTAAAGCTGGTTTTAGCTGGTCATTTTGCATGAAAGCGTCTGTCAGATGTAAATGCTGCATGGAAATGAAGAGTGCCTGAACTGTGCTGCTATTACTGAAACCAGTCTGGAAGTGGCCAAAACCCCTCTAAAACCAGCCTGGTCAACCAGCTAAAACCAATGTTTTTTCTTGACATGTAACGTTAAATGAGACAGCTCAAGCCATCTTGAAATATGTTGTAAAGTCTGGCTCAGTTGCTCACCTGCCCAGCTAGGTGTTTTAGCAGACACACAGGCCCCGTTTACACTAATATGTTTTAGTTTTAAAACGCACAAGTTCTGCTACTGTGATGCCATCCGTCCACACTACGCCGGAGTTTTCGAGCGCCGAAGAGGCCGTTTGCATTCTGAATCACTGCTGCTCTGTCTCAGTGTGGATGAGGGAAAGTAGAGACATCTGAAAACGAAGGCGGGGCTGCAGACATTCGCCTATCTGATTGGGGCTTTTTCGTCAATATTAAGTAGCCTACACACAGTTCAGTCTTGCATCCTCTCCTTGTAAGTTCAGACTTCGCATGTTTGATATGGAAAACAAACTCCCGAGGACGCGTTGAGTAAATCTTCAAAGAGAACAGTGTACTATAACCTCATTCACATCATCCTGGATACGTCGTTTCACTTTCCTAACAATAAAATGAAAACCTGATTTAAGGAACTACCCATTTTAATTTTGATATTAACAACAGAGACAGCAGAAATGTTGAGGCGTCGTGTAGCTACATATTGATATGAGCATCATCTTCACTGTATGCATATTTATAACAAAACGGTGCCTTTAACATCACTGCCTCCTTTCATTTTCATTAAAAATACGAAACACACCCTCTCTTTGCTGAATATTAGTTTAATAATCAATAACGGCCATTATAAAAGTAGAACGTACAATAAGTTTATATAACATAGGAAATAAAGGCGTAGACGTGGTTACATTAATTATTAACTTATCTTTGCGCTCAGCCAAAACACGTTACCTGAGAACAAGTAATAAATTTCAAAAGACTGAAATCAGGGAATATGTGGTTAGATATAGACAACAAGATGAGTTAAATATCACGTGGCACAAATATAGTGAGATTAGATCCAGCGGTAGATCCTGAACAGTCTGACGAGCACAGCTCTCATCTGGGTAGATATGCTGCAGCACATGCCAGAGTGTGTGTGTGGTCACATGATGTGTGTTTTCAGTGGTTTGGTGTGGACGGAGAGTTGTTGAGAAACGCTGGGTGAAACGCTAGTGTGTACGCAGATCGTTTTCATTCTAAAACGCCATTTGAAAACTGAAACGTATTAGTGTAAACGGGGCCATAGATGACTGTGTCATCTGCATATAACTGGCAGTTAACCCCTGGGCAGCAATCTGGAAGATCATTTATGTACATTGTAAACCACAATGGGCTAAGAACAGACCCTTGAGGTACTCCCATATTGTTAGAACACACAGAAATAAACAAACAAATAAATTAAAACGACTTATAATATTAAAGAAATTCAATAAAATGGACTAAAACATAAATACTAAAACAAAACCTGAATCAAAACCCAATAAAAGGCCAAAAATAGTAATAAAATGGGCGTCGTAATTTGGGCACATACCTTGCATAGTAGTCTCAGAGGGCGTGGTCTGTGTAGGGGGCGTGTCCTCACGCTCTTCAGTCGGAGGGGGTGTGGCTTTAGAAGCAAACGTGATGACCTCTGACGTGGCAGTGACAGGTGGCTCTTTGATCAGCGGTTCCGTGGTCTCCTTGGCAACAACAGAAGGTGTTTCCTCGACCACAGGCGGAGTTTCAATGAAAGGTTCAATAGGAATCTCCTTGACAACAGGAATCTCCTTGACAACAGGAATTTCCTTGACGACAGGAATTTCCTTGACGACAGGAATTTCCTTGACTTCTTTGACAACAGGCGTCGTTTCCTTGACTACAGGCTCTTTCACATCAACTGATGCAGGCGTCTCCTTGGCAACCACAGGCACCTTAACGACAGGAGCGGGAGTCTCCTTGACAATCGTTGGAACAGGCTCCTTGACAACCGGAGCTGGCACTTCCTTAACAACCACAACAGGAGTCTCCTTGACAACCTGAGGAGGGATTTCTTTGACTGTCCTATCAGGGATTTCCTTGGTAACCGGTAGTGCTTCCTTAGTGATGTCGGGCTCTGCGATTGGACTTACGTCTCTGTGGGCGGATCCCACTGGGACGCCATTGAACAGCTGGAGCTCTTCAGGCTGCGCTATTGGAGACTCAAGCGATGGCTCCAGATGTGGGGTTGAGATGGGCGGGGTTATTGTTACAGGTCCCTCCTCTTTTATTTGGGTGGGTGTGGCCTCTGCACCGTTAGAGGGGGGCGGTTCCACCAAAATGGGTGTAAAGTGGGCGTCGTCTACAGGTGCTGGAGGCGGGGCATCTACAGTATCGCTTATGGGACTGGTAGGGGGTGGAGTCGGAGGTGTGTCTGGTATTGGGCTTTCACCTGGAGGGATGGGAAACTCCGCTCTGCTTGTCATGATGACTGTGGATGTGATGCTATCACCGTTGGGCTGTGCATATTAAATACAAGAAATATACATATATGAATTATTTGTAAGTCATTTGGAGTGATACAAGTGTGATTTGGGCTCTGCAATATGACAATATAAATGGACAAAATAAAAAGTCATATTCGTATTTTGCTCTATCATTTATTTTGTGGTGTCAAAATAAATTGTTTACTGTAATTTAGCTTACCCACTTCCTCTATAGCAGCGGTTCGCAACAGGGGGATCCCGGCCCACAAGGGGCACTCAGCGAGCTTTGTGGGGGGTCGCGTCATATTTAATAAAATTTCTTATTAGTGGACGATTGTTCATTTTCTCCCCTAGCTCAGTGGTCCTCAACCACCGAGCCGCAGACCGGTCTGTGGATCAATTGGCAGACCGGTCTGTGGATCAATTGGTACCAGGCCGCATAAGAAATCATTAATTATTTCTGTTTTATTTGTTATCTGAGTCTGAACCATCTTTTATTTTGAAAAGTCATTTATTTTGAAAAATGACCGTATTCTCTCGCTTACATCTCGGTCACTTGAGCCCCCAAATTTAACCCACAAGCAGCAAAATGAGTAAGAAACAGACATCTTTGGAATGTTTCTTTGCTAGGGGGGAAAGGCCCAGTGAAAGACACTCGAACTGCCAAGGTATGGGTCCGCAACCCATTTGTCAAAAAATAAAAAATAAATAAAAATCAGGTGAATCCAGCAAGGCTGTGGAAGATCATCAACCGCTGGAGCTCGCAAATGACAGCTGCATTTTAGGGGCCGTTCACATACCGCGTATTTCTATAGTTTGCACAAGCTTGTTGTTTCCAATGGAGGTGTGCGGCTTGTGCGCACAAGTGGCGTGACGCACTCGTGCCAATGAATCCCGCAAGCGCACCGCTAGTCACGTGACAAGAATTGACCGATCAGCTACAGCTTGTATGGAATATTCATATTTCGGTAAGACTAATTTTCTCAGACAAACACAGAAAACACACTGCACTGCAGAACTTTGTAATTTTCTCCACAAATAAAACTTGTATCAGAGCAACAGCAATGTTTTGTCAGCTTGTCATCCTATGAGAAAACAGTTGCTGGTTGCCTAGCAACCTACGAAACAAACGTATGAGCGATAATATCATTAAATGTGGAGGGAGGCCTTACAATATTTTCCAGGGGAAAAGGGGGTCTCAGGCAAAAAAAGGTTGGGAACCACTGCCCTATAGCGCATGTGTTTGGACTGTAGGGGAAACCGGAGCACCCTGAGGAAACCCATGCCAACATGCCGAGAACAACGCAAACTCCACACAGAAATGGCAACTGACCCAGCCGAGGCTCGAACCAGCGACCTTCTTGCTGTGAGGTGACAGCGCTACCCACACTGCCACCCATGTATGCATGTATGCATTATATAATCCCCTTATGATTGTCTCTACTGCTTATGTAATCTACAATAGATTTGGCAATACTTTGTAATACATTGTAAAAAGCTTGATAAGTGCATTACAAGCAATGCTAATGATGTAATTCGATTACTTTTCAGATAACTAGCAATGTAACGCATTACTTTTTGCAAATTTAAGAAAATATTAGGGTTTTCAACATAGTACTACCATCTCTTATATGTAGATATGTATTAAATAATTACTTTTTTCAATTTTATTGATCGTTTATGTGTGCAATGGATGGCAATACTTGATAAGCAGTGTTGTGGTGTAAGGCATTACAGGTAAAGCTAGTTTTGTAATCAGATTACTTTTTCAAGTAACTAGTGAAGTAATGCATTACTTTTTCACTTTATTTTAATTATTTAAAAATAGATATGTTTAATATGTATTTTATTATCACTTTGTAATGATTGTATTCATTATGTAATCTGCAATGCTTTGGC
The DNA here is from genome assembly GCF_903798145.1 of Danio aesculapii. NCBI lineage: Eukaryota > Metazoa > Chordata > Actinopteri > Cypriniformes > Danionidae > Danio > Danio aesculapii. The sequence goes on along the minus strand of NC_079449.1, from coordinate 2,696,959 downwards.
AATACTTGACAAGAGCATTACAAGTAATGCAAGTTATGTAATCAGATTACTTTTTCAGATAACTAGTAAAGTAACGCATATATTTTTCATTTCTAAGAGAAAACTCTGATGAATTAAAACTACTTATAATCTTTAAAAAATCAAATAAAATTCACAAAAACGTAAATAAAACTATTTGTGATGTCAAATTACATTGTTTACTGTAAGTTTTCCATAATTTCTATGAATTAGGGTTAAGTATATATATATATATATATATATATATATATATATATATATATATATATATATATATATATATATATATATATATATATATATATATATATATATATATCTCATAATCAAAATATAAGATGGCTTCTATTTTGAAATGAGATTTTTGTCATATTGCACAGCCCTATTGTGAACAAATAACGACAGAATATGAACACCAAATGAAAATGTAATGATGTAAATGACAAAAACATTTCTGGCTAATGAAAAAAAGGTTTCAAGTCATTTGGACTGACATTAGTATGAATAACAGATGACTAAAATGAACATTAATAAAGCAAGTAAATGAATAAAACTTCAGCTTACATAAAGATTCAATAATGAATCATGTGGGCTGACATTATTGAGGAAAAGATTAAACAATCATTATTTTTCAAAGTAACAAAAACTCATGAGTAATCTGGACTGAGATGAGATTAAGTAAATGATTTAATTATATCGATGAGCTAGTGTCTTTGTTCTTTGCTAAACAGATAATTATACATTATCTGGATCAACATGATGAAGAAAATGTTAATTGATGTTTTTTGGCGAAATTAAAAAGATTAAGTCATTTGGACATGAAAGTAAAGGATGACAAACTATTTTAATTTACGCAAATGAAAATTACATGTATATTGTGTCATTATTGTTTGCAATATACTTATGCTGACATTAGGGTAACTGCATGAGATGTTCTACAAAATTAAATTGAATTTACAGGTTTCTTAGTGACAAAACGATGATAAAATATTAGCTTTCTTTTATTTAAAAAAATTGGTAATTATTTTGACAGACAAAAGAGCAGGTAAAACTGTAAGACTGACACTAAACCACATAAATGATATTGCTATTCAAAGGTCGAAGTCCTACATATATAGAGTAAATTGTACAGTGTTTTTGAACCTTACTATAGTACTGTATACTTTCTATATTATATCATTTGCAACACTTAATTGGTCTAGATGGGATATGCGGCCGTCTGGAAGTGTGATTTGCACATCAATATAGCAGCATTTTTTATGACACTGTATAATGCTGTGTTCACACCAGACGCGGAATGCGCATATAAATCAAACTATTCGCTTGTGATCAGACGCGCTAACATTTAAAGTGTACTTGCTTCATTCATGCGTCAAGTCCGCTTCATTCGCGTGTCAAATTCACTTCCCAACAGACGCGGATTCACGTGATGGGCAGAGCAAGTGACTCTAGCTTCGTTGCTAAATGGCTAATGGGATTTTATTGAGAGAGTAGCTGTGTTTATGTGCTTTATGAAGGCTGAAAAACTGTGTCGATTCATTTGGAGCAGTGTCTGAGTCCACTAGAACCTTTCAGAGGTGTACACTCCTCCTGAAACTATACCTGGATGATGGAAGCATTTAGCGGTGCTTCTGACTGAGCCGAGCCCAGTTTGATGAACTGCTGTCTGTGTCGGCAGAAGGGACACCCACAACAGGCACTACGTCATAATCACACCCCCACAAGAGCAATGTGCTGATTGGTTAACGTGGCGTGAATGTCCGCTAAAGTTCAGATTTTCGAACTCGAGGGACTCGCGTTGAACGTGTCAATCGCGCAAAACGCTCAACTCGCCCGGAGTCATTCGCGCGTACCGTGCCACAGGATGTCTATTTACGTCTTTGCATTGACTTAACATGTAAATAACTCACGCTTTATGCTTCTTCCGTGTCTGGTGTAAACGCAGAATAACAATTATTAATATTTTTACGTTACTGTGATGGTTGGGTTTAGGGTTGGGGTGGGGATAGACGTTAATTAAATACAATAAATGGGAAATTTAATAAATAATTCTTGTTAATTTCCGGTTAGCAACAACCTACTTAATGAATGTTGCATCGTACTGTAGTTTTAACCATAGTAAACTGACAAACTCAAAAAAATACTGTAGTACACTTTAGTTTTTGCTTCAGTAAACTGTGGTGTACTGTGGTATAACATACCCTATAGTCATTTGTTTATATTGCTATAGTTGATGCGATCTGTTGTGGGGATTCTGTAGTCGCCATGGTAACACAACTATAGTAATTGATCTGTTGTGGTGATTCTGTAGTCGACATGGTAGCACATCAGCTATAGTAACTGATCTGTTGTGGTGATTCTGTAGTTGCCATGGTAACAACTACTATAGTTGTGTTACCATGGTGACTATAGAATCACAACAGACCAATTACTATAGTTGTTACCATGGCGACTACAGAATCACCACAACAGATCAATTACTATAGTTGTTGTGTTACCATAGCAACTGTAGAATCAACACAGCAGATCAATTACTATAGTTGTTGTGTTACCGTAGCAACTGTAGAATCCCCACAACAGATTATTTAGAGTACTATACTATAGTATGGCTCAAAAACACTACAATGTTTACTGAATTACTATAGTAATTTTTATTTGGGCTGAGCGTGATTTACCTGTGGAGGCGTCGGCGTGGAGCCGCTGCGTCCTCCTGACATGATCTCCTCTGTGATGTCACGACCGCCCTGGTTCGGGTCTCTGATCCGGATCTACACGCATGCACACAGACACACATATTAAATCTATAGTAAGTAATTTCCACCACTAGAGGGCGCATATTAACAACAACCAATGGCACATTTTAATGATGAGTGACTGAGTGTGGAATCATGGGAGTTTCTCCAGCAGAAATCATGTTGATGATGAGTAAAGTATTGAACACGTAATATCATGGTAGTATGAAGCAGAGTAAGACTGAAAGCTGTGGAATTGAAATGCTGAAGAAATTGCTGATGAGAGATGAACACTAAACTTTTATTATGCCACAGTCCACCGCTTCGGGTTATTCTGCTTGTGATCACATTAAGAAGCTGTTTTATCAGACTAAATACATTTTAGGCTTCTATTATAAGGCTGCCCTCTACAGTCTAATAAAACAACACATCACAGGTGTAGTTTACCCAAAAACTTTAACTTCTATGTTATGCGTGCTTGACGTACATATATATGACGTATAGCGTAAGATGAATTATTAGCAGAAGGTCCGGGAAAAGATGTGTCTAGAAAATTTAGAACATTACAGTGTTACAAATTTAGAATGTTGGTGAGAAAAATTTAGATTCAAATGTTTAGAATGTTACAGTGTTACAAATGTAACAAATTTAGAATATTACAAATGTTTAGAACAAAGGTCTCAACTCAATTACTGGAGGGCTGCAGCTCTGCACAGTTTTGCTCCAACCCTGATTAAACACAGCTGATCCAACTAATGAACGTGTTTATAACTCTTTTAAACACCTCAATCATTTGGATTAGCTGTGTTTGATAAGGTTGGAGCAAAACTGTGCAGAGCTGCGGCCCTCCAGGAATTGAGTTTGAGACCTGTGGTTTCGAATGTTACAGTAGTACAAATGTTCAAAATTTAGAATGTTACAAATGTTCAGAATGTTACTGTGTTACAAATTTAGAACGATAGTGTTACAAATGTAAAAAATGTTACAGCGTTATGAGAGTAACAAATTTAGAGTATTAGTTTTACATTTACATTACAAATTTAGAATAATAGTGTTACAAATGTTTCACATTTAGAATGAGTGTTACAAATGTTTCAAATTTAGAATGATAGTTACAAATGTTACAAAGATAGTGTTACAAACGTTTCAAATTTAGAATGATAGTGTTACAAACGTTTGAAAGAATGATAGTGTTACAAACGTTTCAAGTTTAGAATGATAGTGTTACAAACGTTTCAAGTTTAGAATGATAGTGTTACAAACGTTTCAAATTTAGAATGATAGTTACAAATGTTACAAAGATAGTGTTACAAACGTTTCAAATTTAGAATGATAGTGTTACAAATGTTTCAAATTTAGAACGATAGTGTTACAAATGTTTCAAATTTAGAATGATAGTGTTACAAATGTTTCAAATTTAGAATGATAGTGTTACAAATGTTTCAAATTTAGAATGATAGTGTTACAAATGTTTCAAATTTAGAATGATAGTGTTACAAATGTTTCAAATTTAGAATGATAGTGTTACAAACGTTACAAAGATAGTGTTACAAACGTTTCAAATTTAGAATGATAGTGTTACAAACGTTTCAAATTTAGAATGATAGTGTTACAAATGTTACAAAGATAGTGTTACAAACGTTTCAAATTTAGAATGATAGTGTTACAAATGTTTCAAATTTAGAATGATAGTGTTACAAACATTTCAAATTTAGAATGACAGTTACAAATGTTACAAAGATAGTGTTACAAGCGTTTCAAATTTAGAATGATAGTGTTACAAATGTTTCAAATTTAGAATGATAGTGTTACAAATGTTTCAAATTTAGAATGATAGTTACAAACGTTTCAAATTTAGAATGATAGTTACAAACGTTTCAAATTTAGAATGATAGTGTTACAAATGTTTCAAATTTAGAATGATAGTTACAAATGTTACAAAGATAGTGTTACAAACGTTTCAAATTTAGAATGATAGTGTTACAAACGTTTCAAATTTAGAATGATAGTGTTACAAACGTTTCAAATTTAGAATGATAGTGTTACAAATGTTTCAAATTTAGAATGATAGTGTTACAAATGTTTCAAATTTAGAATGATAGTGTTACAAATGTTTCAAATTTAGAATGATAGTGTTACAAATGTTTCAAATTTAGAATGATAGTGTTACAAATGTTTCAAATTTAGAATGATAGTGTTACAAATGTTTCAAATTTAGAATGATAGTGTTACAAATGTTTCAAATTTTTAATGATAGTGTTACAAACGTTTCAAATTTAGAATGATAATGTTTTTGTAACAAAAATATTTTAAAAAATTGAAATGAAAAACTCAATGACTTTACACAAGAAAACTTATTAGCTTCACATTACTGCATAACGTCACAGTATATTATTCGTATAAAGCCGTGTACATGTCTGCCCTTATTACGTCTTGCTTACAAACAGATCAAACCACAATCCACTTCATCCAAACATCAATCCACTTTATAAGACACGTGTTAACCTCCTGGTGGCGAATGGGCTAGTTTGATCACAGATTTATTCATTGGAAGCTTCAAAATAAAAGTCACTCTCCAACAACATTATATAGCATGGAAGAGCCAGGATCAAATTTAAAACAGACTGTTCTCATTTGACAGAAAGAAAAAAAAAAAAAATCGGTCATATACACCAAGAGTGACATGGGGCTGAATAAATTATGGAGCCATGTTAATATCTGGGTGAACTATTCCTTCAAAACCTCATTGCTGCTTCTGTTTTCTATAAAAACCAAACCAGAAAAGCAGAGTGTTTGACACCATTAGCATAAACACACAGGACACACTCCGTCTCACCAGTTCAAACTGATTATTTCTCTGGATTTCAGCATTATTCAAACCATTTGAAATACACGAGTCAGCTAAATATATATCACACTGTTTCAGTTGCTTTCTGCCTATATTTACTAAAATCTTACATATCTTGTCTTTAACATGCACCACATGGAAAAGTAAATCAGCCACCATGTAAACAACAACAACAACAGCAGCAGCAACAGCAATCAGCCAAATCCAAGACGCTTCAGAAGTGTCGTAAGACAGCAAATATGCAGTGAATGTTTCTCTCTCACACACAAACACACACCATAGCACCTTATAAAGAAGAGAATGCAAAAAACGTACTGACTGTTTGTACAACTTATCTAGTGCAGTGAACAGCACATTGACTCACACTCTCTCGCTCACACACACACTCCTACCTTCCTCCCCTGGCGTGGAGAGGCTGATCTCTGCTAGGCCTGGTTCATCCTGGGGCCGGAGTTAAAACTCAGCCTAACTCGGACACAACGAACTGGGCAGAACATTCACACGCAGGCTGGGCCGACCAGGGCCTCAAACTCTCTCACACACACACACGTACAGGAGAGGAGGGAAGGAAAAACACACTGAGAGAAACAGAGAGAGAGAGAAAGAGAGAGAGTCTGGTCTTGTGAAATGAGTGCACTGGAATGTGGAACGCCCACCAGTCACCAGAGACACACACACACACACACACACACGCACAGACGGGGGTGGAGACCGAGAGCCACGTGGAGCCACTGAACTGAACCTACAGACTTTTCACTTAAGTTTTGTTCCCTTGTACTTTCTATTCGCTAAAAAGTCCTGAAATAAAATCCACAACTGTTTCCTCAAAAATATGAAGAGTGGAGTAATGCAGCAATAAATAAGATTACACTACAAAACTATATTAAAATAGTATACAAATGACAAAATTACAAAAATAATGACATATATGAGGAGTTTAGATGCAAAAGCCTCAAAGTGCCATCTGACATCTTCTAAAATGAGCATTTCCTCAGGCTCCCATGTCTTGATTTGGTCATTTCACTTTTATAGGAATGAATAGGTTATTTTCACTGATTTTAACTAAACATAAACACAAGAGGCTGTGAAAAATCTTCATTATAGAAGAAAATTCCAGATGGCACTTCCAGAGGTTTTTGCATCTGAACTCTTCATATATAATCAATACTGCATTTATTTGAGTAGAAATGGAGTTCAAATATAATTAATCTGTTTTATTAAGAGCAATTAGTATAGAATATGTCTTATACTATATATTACTCTTAATAAACAAAAGATGAGAACAAATGTATTGTGGACTATAAAAGTTCTCATAAAAAATATATTATATACAGTTGAAGTCAGAATTATTAGCCACCCTGTTTATTTTTTCCCCAATTTCTATTTAACGGAGAGAATATTTTTTTCAACACATTTCTAATCATAATAGTTTTAATAACTCATTTCTAATAACTGATTTATTTTATCTGCCATGATGACAGTAAATAATATTTGACTAGATATTCTTCAAGACACGTCTATTCAGCTTAAAGTGACATTTAAAGGCTTAACTAGGTTAATTATGGTAAAGTTAGGGTAATTAGGCAAGTCATTGTATAATGATGATTTGTTCTGTAGACTATCCAAAACAAAAATAGTTTAAAGGGGCTAATAATATTGACCTTAAAATGGTGTTTAAAAAATTAAACTGCTTTTATTCTAGCCGAAATAAAACAAATCAGACTTTCTCCAAAAGAAAAAATATTATCAGACATACTGTGAAAATTTCCTGAATCTGTTAAACATCATTTGCAAAATATTTTAAAAAGAAAAAAAATAATAAAATTCAAAGGGGGGCTAATAATTCTGACTTCAACTATGTGTGTGTGTGTGTGTCTGTCGCTATACATATATATTATTAATATTATTTTTAATTCAAGATATGGAAAAAAAGTTATATATAAGTTATATTCTCTTAATGTCATCAATTAATTCTTGTTAAAGAAAATATCTGAAATAACCAAACATTTTAAGTTTGACTGATTTAATGCTTGAAATCCAACAAAATATATACATTTTCTCGGAAATTCTTACTACTTTGAAAATATTTCACATGTTGGCAGAGAAGATTTACACATTTTTGAACATAATAGTTTTAATAATTAAAGGCTTTTGTCTTTGATGACGATGCATATTTTTCATGATACTAGTATTCAGCTTAAGTGACAATTAAAAATAAATAGATTATATATATATATATGTATATGTATATGTATATGTATATATATATATATATATATATATATATATATATATATATATATATATATGTATATGTATATGTATATGTATATGTATATATATGTATATGTATATGTATATATATATATATATATATGTATATATATATATATATATATATATATATATATATATATATATATATATTCTCAATAGTGAATTTATTTGATCAAAAATAGTTCAAATATAGTTACAGGGTTTATTAAGAGCAATTAGTATTGAATGTCATCTTTATACTAATTACTTCTTATAAACAACAAATCTAACCAAATTTATTCTGTTGATTTTTAAATTAAGAACAAATGCATTGTAGATGATAAAAGTTCTCATAAACATATTTAATATATTTATTTTTTATTCAAGATAAATGGAAAAAAAAGTTACTTAAATTCTCTTAATGTCATCAATTGATTCTTGTTCAAAATATCTAAAAAAACAAACAAACAAATAAACAAACATTTAAAGTTTGACTGATTTAATGCCTAAAATCCAACAAACAAAAACATATTTTCTCTGAAATTCTTAATATTGAGACGATTTAGCACATTTTTAAACATAATAGTTTTAATAACTAATATCTTGTCTGATGAAATAGTACAATACAATACAAAATAATAGTATTCAGCTTAGTGACGTATAAAGGCGTAACTAGGTTAATTTAAGTCAATTAGGAAAGTCACTGTAGTCACAACAGTGGTTTGTTATGTAGACACTCAAATAAAAATATATACTATAAATATTATTGATCTCAGCAGTATTTTATATTTAATTTTTTACAATTCCAGTCAAACTAAAAGCACTAAAACTTTCTCCAGAAAAAATAGGCCACACTTTAGGTGCACTCACACTATGCTATCCGAACTGTGTCAGGGCGTGTTTTCACAAGTGTTCGTTTGAAAAGTGTGAGTGCTCTGAATCGGCCTTAGGCGCGGTTCAGTTGGCTGGCCCTGGCCTGGTTAGAAGAGGTGTGCCAGAGCACGGCTTGGTTGGGCTTTGGCACGGTACTCTTGTAGTGTAAGTGCAAAGCGTGACTGAGCCCGAAACTGAAGATACAACATCACTTTTGAGTGACTGTTTCATATGCATTTAGTAATCATTCTTACTGTTCAGTTTATTAAAGACGCAAACCCCTCGCTGAACATCAGCTGCACCTTCAGAAAACCTCCTAATACCTGCAGCACGAGGACTTTATAAAAGTTTATGAGCGTCAAAAGTGCTGGATCTGTCCAGCAGAAGATCTAACTGTGTCACTGCATCCTACACGACTAAAAATACTACAAAGCAATAGAACTAAAGCAATGTCCACTGTGCTGAGCGAGAGCGCTTCTGTTCTGTTAAACTGAACAGTCGCATCATCGATGACATAAGCATGCTCCAGGTTGGAATGTGAAAAATACAGTGTGAGTACAGGCTGAGGGGAAGATGGGAAGGGGGACAAGTGTGCTTCAGCTTCAAGACAACACTGCCTAGTGTGGGTACAGTCTTAGTTAATGCACTTACCAAAGTGAACATGACATTGGCTGTTTCTCAATATGCATTCTTGTCTATACTTGCGTTCTTGTGTCCTCGTGAAACGTCATCAACCGTTACCGAAGTACTGTTCCAATTTAAAAGTTCACCTATTGCCAAGTACAGATAAAATTCCCAGATGTGTTCTAGTGATGGGAAGTTCGGATCATTTTACTGACTCGGATCTTTGAGTCTTGTTCATCGAGATGAACGAATCTTTTTGAGTCATTTGGTTCATTTTGCCAAAATATTATTAAAATGTTACGAATTGCTTTCAAACACATCTACAACTAGCCCAAAAGGTTGATCACACGTCAAATAAGTCATAAACAGAATACTTTAAGAAGGAGAAAATAATAATTCAATATTGACCTGCTCTTTTGTCTATGAAGGTATTTTTGTCTCTTTGCTCAGCTCACCTCTTCATTTGTCAGTGGTTCGTTTACGTTACACTGACAGTCACATATAGTCTTAAACAATGTACAGTCTGAGCCGATAGGAGCCATGATGATTAGTTCACCTTTCGAGTCTTCTGGTTCTTGAGTCGTTTGTTCATTACGTGATAGAATGACTCAAACCCGAGGACTCGAGAGGTGAGCAGATCAAATCTCTTTCCGGCTCTAAACGCATATGATTGGCCCGTGAGGAACGAATGACTTAAACCCGATAGAGGACTCGAGAGATGAACGGATCAATTCTCTTTCCGGCTCTAAACGCAAATGATTGGCTTCTGCCTTTCCGCGATGAGCGAATGACTCAAACCCGATAGAGAACTCAAGAGGTGAACGGATCAATTCTCTTTCCGGCTCTAAACGCATATGATTGGCCCGTGAGGAACAAATGACTTAAACCCGATAGAGCCGTGTTTCACAACCCTGTTCCTGGAGGCACACCAACAGTACATAATTTGGATGTCTCCGTTATCTGACCCATTAACTTCAGGTGTTGGAGTCTCTTCTGATGTTATGATACGATGATTCAGGTGTGTTTGATTAGGGAGAGGTTAAAAATGTGGACTGTTGGTGTGCCTTTAGGAACAGTGTTGGGAAACACTGCGATCGAAGACTCGAGAGGTGAACGGATCAATTCTCTTTCCGGCTCTAAACGCAAGTGATTGGCTTCTGCCTTTCCACGATGAACGACTCGAGACTTGAAATGAATGATACCTCCTGCACAAATGTACGCACGCGCGGATGAACGACCCATCACCAATGTGTACTTGTTCTGCCCCTTTTGCCAAGGATGCATCGAATGCATTGCAGCGCAACCAGTGAAAGCTAACGGCGGAGGAGAAAACCTACACGGTTTTAAAAATACTCCTCTGTTGTGTCACAGAATCGTTGTTCAGACTAGAATGTAGTTGTTTTAAACTCGAATCGGCAATTTATTTATAGAGATATCGCGTCTTTGGAGATGTGTCTCAGCTTATGCGGACTCTGACCCCCAGCCTGTCAGCGGGAGCCAAGAGCAGCTTTACATCAGCCAGTCCATCACGGATGTTCAGCAGGATCTCATCTCTACATTGTAGTTAAAACATTATATTTAAGACATCTTGTGCATATCTAACGGACAGATTTAGGTCTTTTAAATATATTATTTGCTCTCAGGTGTTTTATTTTGGCAGTGTTATTTTGTTACGTTTTATAATTGTCTTTAAATATGTTACTGTGTTGTTTGTCTTCGTTTACTAAATTGACTAACGTTATCTTTATTTCCTATTATTCACGTCTTGTACTTCATACTTGTATAATGTCCATTGTAGTTTATTAAATCTGATAATAAAAGACACTAGTCTGTGTATAATAACCCATTTCACTTTACATTTATGGTTATTTAAGTTTATATTTTCATAAATCTAAAATATTCATTCATAACATTGATATAATATTAATTATATTGCCGTGCTTTACATAATTAAATCATTTTATTGTTAATGTACAGTGAAACCGATCCACGGTGAGGTAAGTGACGCACACTGCCGTTCCATTTGAAGTACCACCTGACTTGTGTCCTCGCGTCCTCTGGAGTTCGTTCTTCCAAGTGTGAACTTGGCAAGTCTGAACTTCCAAGGACGCAAGTCCAAACTTTGCATACTTGATATTGAGAAACAGCCATTAATTACAGTATTTGTTCATGCTAGTTTATGAAAATAAAGCCACTCATTGTTAGTTCATGCTGACTCAATAATGACTTAATAACGTTAACAAGCATGAATTTGGATGTTAATAATGCATCAGAAAATGTTGAACTATGATTAATAAGTGCTGTACAAGTGTAGTTTTTAATTAGGTCATGTGTTAGTCCATTGTTACGTCCCAGGACGTATTTGTTTCTGTTGTTTTTTTTCTCTTTCTTTCACTGCTACACCCTAGTAGGAGCTAATGACCATCACCTGCTGCCACTTATGAACCACTCCGTGATTGGAGGACGAGAAAAGCAGTGGGCATTTAAACAGCAGTTCTCCACTAGAACAGTGTGTTTTTGTGTGTGTGTGTGTGTGTGTGTGTGTGTGTGTGTGTGAAGGCTTTGTTTTTGTGAGGCTTTATAAATATATATTTAGTTTGATTGGGTTAGTAGGGAGGAGGTGCCATTTTTCTTTTTGTAACCATTTTCTCCTGTTTAAGTTAGTAAGGGAGTGAGAGTATTTTTGATGTATTTTTCTTTTCTTTTCTTTGATCGAATTTTCAGTTCTTCCCTTTCTCTCAGTTAGAGAACGTTTGTTTGTTGTTTTGGCTTGAACCCCCTCTTGAAGCCTTTTTCTTTTGGAACCCTCCCTTAATCCTTTAATAAATATTGTTAATCTTTATTCAAGTTGCATTTTCTTTGTTGTTTAGTCCTTTGAGAAGTTGCTCATGTAACCTCATTACATCTCATTACTCATGTTATACGAAAAGTTAAGTCAATATTTTCAAGATAAAATATCCCTAAATACACATACAAACATTTTTAGAGATCCCTTGATATAATTTGTATTACTCAAAACTGTTTGATTAAAGTTTATGAAGGTATATTTATAATAATGTATAAAATATTCTGATTTTTAAATACTTATTTTAGTAGAGTGGCCATTAAAAATTGCTATTGCACTGTACACACACATGCAGTGTTATATTATACATTATCCTTACTCTATTAAACAGCACTTGGGTAATATTTGAATAAGAGTTTGGTCTTCAAGTGTATATTTGTTCATGCATATTATTATTCAAGATATCATTGCCTCTCCCTCTCTCTCTCTTCATCCTCCCTCCCAGCTCTTCTCAGTTTCTATTCCTCAGAAATGAACTCGTGAGAGCTCAAAGTCCAGAGCAGATTTCCAGCTGTGAGTTCCCAGAGCGCCAGATAACAGCAAAAACCCTCTAAACACACATGAAACACCAGTGCCATTTCATGCAGACGACCTTTAAACGGAGGGGGAAATCAAAAATGACAGATGCAACGTTTCTGAAGGCAAAAGCATGACGCTGCGTTTTTGTGCCACTGTTTAAGCTGAAGCTGCTGATATAAGGCATGATTTATTCCTTACACTGCATTCCAGTTGTCAAATGAGGGTTGTTAAAAAAAGCTTTTATTTTGGAAATGAAACTTAACAGATGCTTCTATAAAACCTTTAAAACACACACACACACACACACACACACACACACGATAAAAATGAGACTTAACCCTTTGATGATAATTAAACCTGAATGTATGATTCAGGAGGCGGAGACAGTCAATTTTTTCAAGACAAAATGTCTCTAAATACACATTCAAACTTATTTTAGAGACTTGATGTATTTTGTCTTACTCAAAAGTGTTTCATTAAAGTTATATATTAATATATAAAATATTCACATTTTTAAATGCTTATTTTTAGTAAATGTAGCCATTAAAAAAAATTATATATATACACACTCAACGGCCACTTTATTAGGTACACCTGTCTGACTGCTCGTTAATGCACATTTTTAACCAGCTAATCAAACGGCAGCAACTCAATGCATTTAGGCAAGTAGACAAGGTCAAGACGATCTGCTGTTCAAACCGAGCATCGGAATGGGGAAGAAAGATTTAAGTGACTTTGAATGCGGCATGGTTGTAGTATTTCAGAAACTGCTGATCTACTGGGATTTTCACACACAACCATCTCTGGAGTTTACAGAGAATGGTCTGAAAAAGAGGAAATATCCAGTAAGCGGCAGTTCTGTGGGCGCAAGTGCCTTGTTGATACCAGAGGTCAGAGGAGAATGGCCAGACTGGTTCCAGCTGATAGAAAGGCAACAGTAACTCAAATAAGCACTCAATACAGCCGAGGTCTGCAGAAGAGCATCTCTGAACACACAACACGTCCAACCTTGAGGCGGATGGGCTACAGCAGCAGAAGACCACACCGGGTGCCACTCCTGTCAGCTAAGAACAGGAAACTGAGGCTACAATTCACACAGGCTCACCAAAACTGGACATAGAAGATTGGAGAAACGTTGCCTGGTCTGATGAGTCTCCATTTCTGCTGCCACATTCAGATGGTCGGGTCAGAATTTGGCCTCAACAACATGAAAGCATGGATCCATCCTGCCTTGTATCAACGGTTCAGGCTGCTGCTGGTGGTGTAATAGTGTGGGGGATATTCTCTTGGCACACTTTGGGCTCATTAGTACCAATTGAGCATCGTGTCAACGTCACAGCCTACCTGAGTATTGTTGCTGAGGTATGTTTTGTTTATTAATTGATTTATTTGGAAAATGTTAGATGTTTTGTGAATGTTTGTTGAGTTTATTTTTCTGTTGTTTCTTTTGTTTGTAGTTTTACGGTGCTTTGCTGCTACAGTGCTACACCGAACTATGATGCTATGTGCAAAGAAGTTTGCGCTATGAGATCACCAAGCTGGTAAAGATGAGAACTGATGCTTGCACGTAACAAAGAACTGAGACAATGAAGATTTCGGCGATGAAATTTATTGCATCCAAGTAAACAATTTAAACGCACCCGTCAAAAACTCTCTGCCTCCTTATTGAAGCTGAAGGGCTGCTACAACTGGTAAGGTGTACCTAATAAAGTGGCCATTGAGTGTTAAATAATATAAACACATACATAATCACTGTATATGAAGCATCTTTTAAAAACAGGGTAAAGGAGCAGTCCCACAAACATACTGTCACTCAATGACACTGGAATACCCTGTCAGAAAAGTCTAGTGGCTGGGAATGAGCTGTTTACAGTGTCTGCTATAATGTTAACGCTGTTTTGGTGTGTTTACATAGATGAATATAGCCACTGTGTAAATGCACAGTATAGTTACGATCTTATTGCCACATTATATCGTTATGATAACATGATATATGCCTTCAGTGATCTCCTGAAGATAAATACCAAAAAATAACACAACTGGAATAACTACAGCAGTCACAATCGTCTGATCTCATATGAAGCAAGAGATTGCGAGGACATATGATAACGTGTGCAGGTGCTGTAGTGCTGTCCTATTTTTTAGGGGTATATTTTGAAGCCCTTTCCCTTCACACTCGGATTTAAGGGTCCAAAGGGAAGAGGAAGAGGTAGGGGAACAAAAATAGAATTGGGATTGGGCCTACATCTCTCTAGCTCATGACAGATCTACTGCCAATAAATGCATATCCACCTATGGAGATAATGAATGGGAACATATGGAACCTGTCGGTTACATTCTATGCTGTTACCATGGAAGTGAAACCTGTATCTCGGCAACCAAAGTTCTAATTCTGAGATTCAGTCTTTGATGAGTCAGATCAAACTTTATATTTGGCTTTAAACACATCACCTCAACAGCATCCTAAAAAGCAAACGGCTGCTTGACAAATTCACCTACATATACTGCATCTCTGCAATTCCATCAATCGTTTTTTATGCACGTATCCAAACTGCACATAAAAATGGGTGGATGGAAACGTAAGGCTAAGGCAAGAAATACTGCTACATTTTTAAAAAAGGTGAGGCGACCAGGTAAGGTTTACCACAGTAACTGGCTGAGTTAAAGTTACCTCTATTTCAGAAACAGGCTTGACTCACCCTGCTTTCTCCAGTTTGACAAACCTGTCATTTTGAAAAGGGAAACCCAGAGTTTCTCTCATTTCAGGGTCAACATACTCTGAGTTTTCACTTAACCTCCTTTCTGACACGTGACCAATGTCATTTAACTAAGACGATGTCAAATATTTTGACATTTTTGAGCAAGATGCTAATGGTCTAATCCAATTCAATGATTTATGCTAAGCTAAGCTAAATGTGCATTAAAAAAAAACAAAGTCCCTTTGAGACAAGTCATTTCACTTGGTGGCCATCTTTGAAACACCTCTTGGGCACTATGCCCGGGCATTCTGTCTGAATGGGGAAACTTCAAATTCTTCAAAATCACTTGCCAAGCTTACGATTGTATTTCATATTAGGAATCACCAATAAAATTAAACAACTGTCTCTTTAGTTTCACTTCTAAATATTCGAATCACACAAAATCTGCAGAAACTCACGTCTTGTCCAAGCCCCTCCCCCGGAGTATTGTCAGTCTATACCGATTGATGATTGGCTCCTGTACTAGAAGGCGGGTTTTATTCACCATATTGACCGTTACACTTTTCCCCATTCAAAACAATACGAGTTACAGTCTCTCTCAGAATACACGAGTCTTGTGTATTCTAGAGTCTAAACTCACCTATTTAACCATAAGGTTGCTGGAAAGGTCTAACTATAACTGCGTCATAATAGGTAAAAATCGGTCACATGACTAATCATCAACATCATGCGTTTCAGTTTAATCCACTTGGTACAGCATCTGCAGTATGGATGGATGGCCAAACCACAGATTTGCATTTTTAAAAGCATGTGAATAATGCAGCCTTAAACACAGATGCTGATAGATAGAAGTGTCTGACCGGTTTGCGTTCACGTCTGGGCGGAGCTTGCTGTGGAGGAGGAGGCGGGGCCTGCTGCTGTTGGGGGGCGGGGTTCATGATCACTTGCGGTGCAGCAACAGGGGGCGTGAACTGGGCCTGAGCAGGGTAATAAGCCCCGGCTGGAGGAAAGAAACACACACACACACACACACACACACACACACACACACACACACACACACACACACACACACACACACACACACACACACACACACACACACACACACACACACACACAAAACACAACATTCATGGGTCAGACCTTTACAAAATTACTATCTAATATCCATTTATCCATCCATATGCAGTTGAAGTCCAAATTATTCCAATGTGAATTTTATTTTAATACATTTTTTATTTCATAGGTGTTGCTGTTGATCTGCATCCCAAACATCACAAATACTGCAGAAGACCTACTGGAACCCGCATGGAGCCAAGATTCTCATAGAAATCAGTCAAGTTTGGTGAAGGAAAAATCATGGTTTGGGGTTACATTCAGTATGGGGGCGTGTGAGAGATCTGCAGAGTGGATGATCAACATCAACAGCCTGAGGTATCAAGACATTTGTGCTGCCCATTACATTACAAACCACAGGAGAGGGACAATTCTCCAGCAGGATAGCGCTCCTTCTCATACTTCAGCCTCCACATCAAAGCTCCTGAAAGAAAATAATTGCTCCAGGATTGGCTAGCCCAGTCACCAGACATCAACATTATTGAGCATGTCTGAGGTAAGATGGAGGAGGAGGCATTGAAGATGAATTCAAGTCTTGATGAACTCTAGGAATCCTGCAAGAAGGCTTTCTTTGCCATTCCAGATGACTTTATTAATCAGTGATTTGAGTCATGTCAGAGATGTATGGATGCAGTCCTCCAAGCTCATGATGGAGTCAGACACAATATTCATTCTGTTTCCACTGCAGCATGACCAAATATTCTATACTGGACATTATTGAAGGTTCAGTGATGAGACTTTAGTCTAAGTAAAGTCAGACCTTACTGTCCTAATGAAATCATTCATAATCAAGACATGATCATATTTTATTGTGGTCAAATAAGCGTCATCTAGAGGCCTTTACCTTTCATATAAGACACTTCTGACACCAAATGATCAACTAGAAGTCCAGTTATTATTTGTTGATCCTAAAACTTGGATAGGCGACAAGACTTTTGTCAGGTAGTGTATGTCTGTGTCAGGTCAGCGAGGCCTCTAGGTCTCGTGTGCTGGACATGACAAGCGTATGTGTGTCTGTAGATGTGTGTGTGTGTGTGTGTGTGTGTGTGTCGCAGGTCAGCGAGTCCTCCGGGTGTCATGAGCTGGACAGGACAAGCCAGTATGTGTGTGGGTGTGTGTGTCTGTGTGATCTGAGCTGCTGGAAACTGAATGTGTGTTTGGTGGGGGTTTGATAAAAATAACACTGAGCTCCTAGCAGACGCAATGCTTCGCTAGCAGAGTGTGTGTGCGCGTGTGTGTGTGATGGTCTGCACAGTCACATTAGTCAACAGTCAAACCAATCCGAGTCATACAGAAAAAAAAAAACACCACCAAAAATGTATTGATATTTCTGAGAGCGCCGCCTGCAGGATGGGAATAAAGAGACAGGGAATTAAATAAAATAACCTTTCTTTTACTCCCTATTTATTATTATTTTGTAATTAGATTTTTTTTTTTAAAGAAAGAGAATTAATAAATAAAAGACAAACTTAAATGTGGGGAGTTAAATGTGAATGTAAAAGTTTCCACAGTAGGAGTGTGTACCTACACTAGTCTCATGGTTTGGTTATGATTATCATGGCATTGATTCGGTTTAATTCAATATCACGGTGCATTGATGACGCTTTCCATACACATTCAGATTTTTTGTTCATAACACAAGAAATATCTTTTCATTAAAATCTGTAAATATATTTATATATGTTACGTTCCAGCATGTATTGGTTATTTATGTTTGTAGTATGTGTCTCCTCCTTTTTATCTCCCCAACTCACTTCCTTGTTTTTGCCTACTACTGTTCCTGACTGGCTGGTTCACCTCCACTTAATGCAATCAATCCTGACACTGCCTTATGCTGATTGGTTCCTCAGTAAGGACTTGGTCCCGGTCTCAGCCAATCAGATCACTCCAGCTCACTATATATTTTGTGTCTGCCAGCAGTTTGTCAGTCTTTGTTGGCTCGATTTGATATTGGTTTGTGAGCTTGCTCGATTCGGTGTTGATATCCCCATTTTGTTCAGTTCTGTTGCGATATATTGTCTGTCTTCCGCTTTATTTACACTGTGTTGTTATTTTGGTTTAGTCACTGTCTGTTTATACCAGTGTAATCATTCATTCCCTTTCCTCATGTTTCCCTACAGAGGTTTGGTAGAAAGACTGGTAGGTAAGGAGGCCAGGTGACATACATGTCAACACATAGGAGTTCAACAGTCTAGAGCAGGGATGGGCAAACTCGATCCTGGAGGGCCGGTGTCCCTGCATAGTTTTGCACCAACCCTAATCAAACACACCTGCTTGTAGCTTTCTAGTGATCTTGAAGAAACTAATTAGGGTGTTCAGGTGTGTTTGATTAGTGTTGGAGCAAAACTCTGCAGGGACACCGGCCCTCGAGGATCGAGTTTGCCCATGCCTGGTCTAGAGATACACTAGGGAAGGATGTGAGTGCCAACCCGTGTATTTTTGGTCAAGTGGATAATTAGTGTAGTTTAGTGTAATAAGGTAGTCTTTAGGTAGTCTTTGGACGTTGAAGATTTATTTTTCACATTTTTTGTTTATTAGACTAGTTTAGAGGGGATTTGATATTAGTAAGACTGTTTGATTTGGATTGTTTCTTTGCTTTAGCGCCACCCATAGGCAGTCTTTCTTATTTATGTTTTGGTTGTGATTTGTAAATGGCTCACTTACTGCTTCACTTATCACCACCTGTAATAAATCACTTTATTTGTTCAGCATTTCTTGTTTGTGGTCGTTACTTTGAGTGCAATTTTCTTTGAGTGTTCGTTTGAACCAGATCCTTGGTCAAGTGTGCAACCCCACTCCTTTAGACTGCCCTTAGGGGTTGACTTAGGGGTTGTAACAATATATTACTTGTAATTTAATTTTGTCCATTAATACAAGCAGTGAAGAAGACAGCATGAGCATTTATAACAAATAAACTAATGTAAATATTATCCAGCTTGTTTTTTGAGCGCTGGCAAGTGAGTATTTACACTCCTATGATTGGTCATTAGCTACGTTTTAATTCACATATTTTTATGCGCATTTTGGACATGCACATTAAAAAAGGTTGATGGAAAAGCCAAGGGGCTCTATTTTGACGATCCACGTGCAAAGTCCAAAGTGCAGGGGTCCAAAAGTCCAAAACGCATTAAGGGCGTGTCAGAATCCACTATTGCTATTTTAAGGACGGAAAAATTTACTTTGCACCGTGGCGCATGGTCTAACAGGGTTGAGCTTATCCTCCTAATGAGTTATAGGTGTGTTTTGAGAATAAACCAATCAGAGTCTCATCTCTCATTGCCTTTAAGAGCTAGTTGCGCCACGCCATAGCGCATTTGCTATTTACATGGGAGACTTTAAGTGGAAAAACTGAACACTTCACTAGAGCGAACACAGTTAAACAGAGCATCTACAGCACGAGAATGAGAGATGAGCCTCCTCATTATTTACTTTCACTTTCACTCTTGTGGATAGGGAAACGTGTTATACGCACAGATATCCATTAGCCTACATTATTAATTTTGTTTTTTTAAGCGCAAAGATTTGTTTCAAAACTATTTCTAAATTCAGTTTTAATCTCCAGCAAACGAATAAATAAACAGTAATAACGAAGTGTGTTAAAAAAACTGAGTTATATCCAAACACACATGCTGTGCCCCATATGGTCTAAAACCTGACATGTGGACAAATCTAAGCTTGTTTTTAATAAAACAAATATAAATATACATATAATAAATAACACTGCTAATAATAATAACATTATACAAAAGCAAATTGTTATGAATAAACTGAAAAAGCCCCCCGAGATGAAGAAGGCATAAAAGTATGGTTTTTATATTTATGAAGGCTAGAAATTAATAATTTTTGTCAAATTTTAATCCTTTGATTGTTTTTCATTTGTAAAGATATTTGCGTATTGCTGTACATCCTGTGTGTATTAAGCAATGTGTAAGCGAGGCGCATAACTAACACACTCTGCGCTGGACAATAGACTAGCTTTGATCTGGTCTATTGAACCGTCAATTTAAGTTTCTCAAAATAGCAACGCGCCAGCAATGCGCCTCAACACACCTCCTTTTTTAGATCAGAACGCCTATGGGCGCACATATGAGCGCAAATGCATTTGCTATTTAAACAGCGTGCCGCAAAACGTCAAAATGACTCTTGCGCCGAGCTGAAACTAGCAAACAACAATTGTGCCGCGCCTTGCGCCGGTTGTATGATGGGGCCCAAGATGCGCTTTTAAAAATGCACATAACTGCATAACTGAGTAGGATAAACTTTTATTTGATAAGAAAAGTTGCGCATAAACTACGATGGAAACACTTTTACAGAACAAATTCCAGTATACGCATTAAAAACGTCATGTGATTTTGTAATAAGAGGTCATGTGATAATGAAAATGTGTGTATGGATGTTTCCCAGAGATGGGTTGCAGCTGGAAGGGCATCCGCTGCATAAAACATATGCTGGATAAGTTGGCGGTTCATTCTGCTGTGGCGACCCCGGATTAATAAAGGGACTAAACTGAAAAGAAAATGAATGAAAGAATGAATATTACTGAACTGATTGTTTAGTTGTCAATTGTCCGCGTCTGCATTGCGATACACTAAAAAAAAACGATTAACTTTGACACGCCTAGTCCACAACAACCACTAGTTCAATTTTTATTTTCATCTCTCAGACTTTCATCTCTTCTGAAACCAAATCAACACTAAAATAACCTGTTAATTTCAATTAAAAAATATCCTCCAAAAAACAAAGGCTCATAGTGATGATTTCCACTAGGAGACGCTAAAACATTGTTCAACACAAGTTGGAATGCGCATACAAACACACACACAGACCCCCTGGATCCATGGATTTACCAAACTCTCTCTCACACACACACACACACACACACAGAAAGGGAGACGGAAGCTCTAGATTCATGGATTTAACAAACTCTTTGTTAAATCCATGAGAGAGAGAGACAGACAGAGAGATACAGAGAGAGAGAGAGAGAGACAGAGAGAGAAGCTCTGGATTCATAGATTTACCAAACACACATACAGACACACACGTACATACGTACCGTAATCAGCTGGGCTGGTGCCAGTGTAGAATGCAGTGGAGCTGGCCACTTGATACTGCTGCGGGGTCACGTATGAGGGACGGTACTGAGAGAAAAAGCAGATTCATCACAAACACACACACACACACACACACACACACACACACACACACAATCCCCGTTTCATAGCATTTTACCCTTCGCGCAACAATCCTGCTCTCTTTTTTACAGGTGCACAATTGGGAACGGTAGAGACGCTCAGCTGACACACAGGCACAGAGCTTAAAAACAGCAAGAGCGGTCAGCACAATCAATACACCCAAGACTCAGTGTGTGTGTGTGTGTATTGTGTGTATTGTTACATGTATTGTGGTTTATTAAATCTTAAAAAAAAAAAAAAGGAAAAAATGTGTTACTTAAATGTGTGTGCGTGTGGGTATACATTTATAAATATATACACATATATACATACATATATACGGTGCATCCAGAAAGTATTGATAGCGCTTCACTTTTTCCACATTTGTTTATGTTACAGCCTTATTCCAAAATGGATTAAATTAATTGATTTCCTGAACATTCTACACACAATCCCCCATAATGACAATGTGAGAAAAGAGTTTTGAAATTGTTGTAAATTTATTAAAAATAAAAAAGCTGTAAAATCACATGTACATCAGTATTCACAGCCTTTGCTCAATACTTTGTTGATGCACCTTTGGCAGCGATTACAGCCTCAAGTCTTTTTGAATATGATGCCACAAGCTTGGCACACCTGTCTTTGGGAATTTTTGTTTATTCCTCTTTGCAGTACCTCTCAAGGTCCATCAGGTTGGATGGGAAGCGACGGTGTACAGCCATTTTCAGATCTTGCCAGAGATGTTCAATAGGATTTATGTCTGGGCTCTGGCTGGGCCACTCAAGGACATTCACCGAGTTGTTGTGAAGCCACTCCATTGATATTTTGGCGGTGTGCTTTGGGTCACTGTTCTGCTGGAAGATGAACCGTCGCCCCAGTCTGAGGTCAAGAGCACTCTGAAGCAGGTCTTCATTCAGGATGTCTCTGTACATCGCTGCATTCATCTTTCCCTCTATCCTGACTAGTCTTCCAGTTCCTGGTGCTGAAAAACATCCCCACAGCATGATGCTGCCACCACCATGCTTCACTGTAGGGATGGTATTAGCCTGGTGATGAGCGGTGCCTGCTTTTCTCCAAATGTAACGCCCGGCGTTCACTCCAGAGAGTTCAATTTGAGTCTCATCAGACCAGGGAGTTTAGTTTATGGTCTGAGAGTCCTTCAGATGCCTTTTGGCAAATTCCAAGCGGAGAGTGTCGTCCGTCTGGCCACTCCACCATACAGGCCTGATTGGTGGATCGCTGCACAGATGCTTGTCCTTCAGTAAGGTTCTCCTCTCTCCACAGAAGAACACTGGAGCTCAGACAGAGTGACCATCGGGTTAATGATCACCTCCCTGACTAAGGCTCTTCTCCCCCGATCACTCAGCTCTAGGAAGAGTCCTGGTGGTCCCAAACATCTTCCACTTACGGATGATGGAGGCCACTGTGCTCATTGGAACTTTCAGAGAAGCAGAAATGCTTCTGTAAGCTTCCCCAGCCTTGTGCCTCGAGACAATCCTGTCTTGGAGGTCTACAGACAATTCCTTTGTCTTCATGCTTGGTTTGTTCATTGACATGCACTGTCAACCCTGGGACCTTATATAGACAGGTGTATGCCTTTTCAAATCATGTCCAATCAACTGAATTGACCACAGGTGAACTCCAATGAAGCTGCTGAAACATCTCAAGAATGATCAGTGGAAACAGAATGTACCTGAGCTCAATATAGAGGTTCACGCTAAAGGCTGTCAATACTGATGTCCATGTGATTTTCACAGCTTTTATACTTTTAATTAATTTACAACAATTTCAAAAACTCTTTTCTCACATTGTCATTATGGGGATTGTGTGTAGAATGTTGAGAAAATAAATGAGTTTAATCCATTTTGGAATAAGGCTGTAACATAAACAAATGTGGAAAAAGTGAAGCGCTATCAATACTTTCTGGATGCACTGTATGTCCTGGTCCTCCAGAATGAGGGTTGAGCATTGGGTTAACGACTCATCTCATAAAAAACATACAAAACAAAAAGCTAGACGTTATGAAACACCAATTTGGTGCAGCTAACTATCAACCTATATATAAAATGGCCCAGGGAGTAAGTATGCCTGTATTATTTAATAAGTATAATTTAATATATTTCTTGTTCGCTAATTTGTACTTTTATTATGTTTAAATTGTTTTTGACAACTTAAAATAAAAATAAAAAAATTAAACAAAAAAGCTGCACCATGGGATGTGTCAGTATTTAACAGAACAACAAAACTATAAAGTGCACAATCTCCGCACACAGAAACTCCCCAGTGTTTTGAGTGTAGGTGACTTACCTGGCCAGATATATAATAAGCGGCGCCTTGTGAATTGGGGAAGCTGATTGGCTGCTGGGGAATCATCATCATCTGGGAAGGGCCAGGCTGGAATACATGAGGGGGGCGGGCTGCATGTGGAGGGGGGATGGGCTGAGGGGCGGAGCTTGTCTGGACACGCCCAGAATTGGTGGGTAAAGTGGGCCGACCGGCATAGTACGGCTGAAACCAGACAACACAGACAAGCTTGACTATTAAAGAAAAATGCCACTTGACTTAAAATTACATTAATATGCACAAATGATATTGATGATGTCATAATTTCTCATTCAAATCAATCGATTGCACCCTATCATTACTAGTAGAAACAAAACTAATCATAAATTGGATAATTAGAATGCAATGTTTATTTTTTATATCCATTAACAGACTACTGAAAAAAAAGAAGCTTTTTCAATACCCAAAACACACCTGCAGCCAATCAGCAGCAAGGGGCGTTTCTAATTACTATAGTGCAGATATCAAATGGGGGCGGGGCCTGTTGGGTTATGGGCGTGTTTAATTTAGTGCTTTTAAATAACATCTTTGGGTAAAACTGCTTTTGTGCATCTTTAAGTAAATGTTTTAAAAAGGAATTTGTCTGCAATGATTAAAATGTCGATACAGGTGACAAAAAATATAGATATTTTTCATGATTATTAAGCGATTGTATGCTGAGTGCATTTTTGTTCTGAGAGCCATTGGTTTAGGTCTGTCATAGATGCATAAACAATACACTTAAACCGCCACAAATATTGAGAAAATTAAGCTGTTGTGCATTTTTAAGAATGAATCAATGAATCAGACTCAAATGATTCATTCAGTTCAAAATGAAACAGCTGTTGCTCTGAGATGCACAAAAGTTCTGCTCCAACTTTCAAGTATTTTAATTAGCGAAACCACAAAAAAATACAGAAAATGTGATAAAGTAATTCTACTTGTTTGTGAAGCTTGTATAAGTCACATCAAAAGCACATTTGTGATAGTGCTGATATTTATGAAAATGGCACTTTTGCGTGTGTGATATTGACTGTGTCATTGCTGTAAACATGACACTAAAACCACAGTAGGTGATGCAAATCTTGCAGGATTTGTTCAAAATGACTGATTTATTTAGAAATGAATCAACTGAGTTTCATCATGAATGAATCACTGAATCAACGACTCAAACGATTCATTCAAAATCAGATTCGTTCAGGATAAAACGGGTGAAGCTCTGAGACGCACAGTTCTGCTCCAACTTTCAATTATTTTAATCAGCGAAACAAAATATACAGAAAATACGATGAAAAATGTAACTATCACTGACTTAAATTATTAATTCAGAATCAGATTCATTCAAGATTAAACAGGTGAAGCTATGGGATGCACTATTGTAATTAGCGAAACAAAAAAAAAAAAAAAATACGATGAAATAAAAATTTAACTACTAAATTCTAAACTTGTTTGTGAAACTTGAATAAAATCGAAATCCCATTTGTGATAGTGCTGATATTCAGGAAACGACACTTTTGCGCGTGATATTGACTAAAGGGGGGTCGCACACTGGATGTGCCTAGCCACGCAGCACCATACGTTTTAGAATTCTAAACATAGATTGCAAATCAGCGGCTGTCTGATGCGTCCAGCTACAACTCAGGACACTGTTCATACATCTGCCACGCCACAGAACGCCATCTGAACAGTTTCATTTTGAATAACATGCGAATGTGCGTGTCTGTTGTGTGATACTTCCAACTGTCATGTGCGCTCCATGTCGCTGCGCATCTGGTGTGCGACGCCCTTTACTCTCACTGGTATAAACATGACATTAAAACCACCAGAAGGTGGCGCAAATCTTGTATAATGTGATCAAAACAGCTGATTCCATTAGAAATTAACCAACTGAGAGCCTTCATGAATGAATCACAGACTCAAATGATTCATTCAGAATCAGATTCATTCAAGATGAAACAGGTGAAGCTATGGGATGCACTATTTTAATTAGCGAAGCAAAAAAAAAAACCTGAAAATACATCAAAAAAGTTACTACTTAATTCTGAACTTGTTTGTAAAACTAGGTGGCGCCAATCTTGCATGATGTGTTCAAAACAGCTGATTTCATTAGAAATGAACCAACTGAGAGCCTTCATAAATGAATCAGACTCAAATGATTCATTCAGAATCTGATTCATTCAAGATGAAACAGGTGAAGCTATAGGATGCACTATTTTAATTAGCGAAGCAAAAAACAAACAAACTGAAAATACACCAAAAATAAACTACTTAATTCTGAACTTGTTTGTAAAGCTAGGTGGTGCCAATCTTGCATGATGTGTTCAACACAATTGATTCATTTAAAAATGAACCAACTGAAGCTGCATTCGAAACCGCATACTTCAAAACTATATAGTATGCTAAAAACAGTATGCAAGCGCCGTAGAATGTCTGAATTCGTAGAATTCGGAAAACAGTATGCGAGAAGTACCCGGATGATGTACTATTTCCGGCAAGATTCTGAAGTGTGCATCAGATGGATGCTACGTTATCCCATGATGCATCGCGAGTGAATTCATAAATAGGAATGAAGCTAGGCTACTGACAAGGGTAGATCACACGATAATGGCAAAATGGCGGATGTAGTATATCAGAGTTCCATCCACACTACTGACATTCATACTGTATAGAACGTACTTTTCTAACAGTCGAGTAGTACATATCAATTTAAATGCACTACCTACGGAGTAGTAGGCGATTTCGGATGAGGCCCGTGAGAGTCTTCATGAATGAATCACTGAATCGATTGATTCATTCAGATTAATTCAAAAACAAAACCACACAGGAATATTAGTACCTCTCATAACCTGAAAGATCAATTCTTTTGCACTATTATGAGTGTTTTTGGTGGGGTTTTTTTAGTAAAGTGATATAAAATTTTTTTTACCCATTTAAATAACAATAATAGTAATATTTTGGTCAAATAATGCATGCACAGAATTATTAATAAGCCTAACTTGGATTATTTCGAATATTTATTGGGTTTCACTGACTTTAGAGATTGCACATTTGCAAGGGTGAAGAAAAACCATTGAGTGTTACCTGCAGTGACCTGAATCCTCCCTTCAGGAGCACCAAACACACGCACACACACGTACGTACACACACACAGCAGAAGAGCGAGAGAGAGAGAGAGAGAGAGATGAAGAGTGTGTGTTACCCACCGCACAGACTGTTAGAGGAACACAGATGCATGCAAACAAACAAGCATTTCTAGCAGAAACACACTCTATTCTAGCATTGACACCTAGTGGTTGAACTAAGTATTGCAGTATAAATTCAAAACGTGTTCAAGTCTGTGTGTGTGTTTATGTGAGAGTGTAAGTGTGTGTGATAGTGTGTGTGTGTGTGTGTGTGTGTGTGTGTGTGTGTGTGTGTGTTAGTACCTGTTGTGGTAAAGCTCTAGGACCTGAGGCAAACTAGAAAGAGAAAGCCACACACAGGTCAAAGGTCAAGCAACAGCAGAGCCACAAAAGCAAAGAAGAGATCTTAATTTCCCAGAATACCATTCAGTCGCACACATCACACACGCACGCACGCACGCACGCACGCACGCACGCACGCACGCACGCACGCACGCACGCACGCACGCACGCAAGCACGCACACACACACACAAGCTCAGGAGAATGCAGATCGACCTCTGACATCCAGCGCACACGCATACATTCACTTTCACTTCACATTAGCTCAATGCTAACCAATCTGGTTAAGCCAAACACAGTCTGAGACAACATTATCAGCTCTCCTGGGAAAATATTATATTTTATTTTTAAATATTTATCAAGTGCTGTTTAACGGATTATTTAAAGAGCACCTATGATGCGAAAATGGTGCATAAACACAGTTGAGTGTCAGCAGTGTGTGAATATAAGCAGCCTCTAATGATAAACATTCATTAATTATTATCATCATCACACTTGATCAAGTCTGCAGAAACACTTTGATTGACATTTCCCTTCGCAGGTGTCATCAGAGGGGGAAAGCCCCGCCCACTAGTGACCATCTCTCCCTCATTAACATAGAACGTTAATGCTTCCGAATCTGCCACTATGCTGACACGCAGGCATTTGTAGCACCGCCCTCTTTTGACAAGAACACAATCTCTTTTGAATTTAAGTAGTCTTAGAAACCAAGTAATATGAAAATTTCCCAGAATGCACCAGCTGCAATGGCAACATGGCCGCACATGTCATCAGAAGATCAACAAATTTAAGTATTTATTGGCATTATTAAGAATTTTTACAACAAACAAGCATATGTTTTAAAGGGCACCTATTTTACACCTTTTACACAATTTAACCTGCTAGGGCTTAGTGGCCACATACGTGGACAGCACATTTTAGCTCTTAAGTGGCTAATAAAAATACTTTGAATGTTTTATATTTTGTTACAGACATACAGTGTCATCCTGCAACTGTTTTGCAGCATATGAAATGTCCCAAACACTATTTTTAACGGTGCAAAATGGGCAAAAAATTTAGTTTTTACTCTCTGATAGTCAAAACAAGTAAAAAAAAATATGTATATGGTATATATGCATTAAAAAACAGTGTTATTTGTAAATTCGCACCACGAGTCCACATATATGGACATCATTTTCTCTAAAAGTACATCATATCAGAGGATGATACTTTATTTTTTATTTTTATTTATTTTTATTCTAATTAGGTTCCAATAAGCCCAAATAGCAAAGAGAAATAAAAATGCATGAAAGAAAGCACCTTGGGCCTTAAACCTGTGCTACGTCCGACAGATCGCACTATTATGTTTTTCTCTTCTTTTATAACACATTTTATCTGTTTTTATGCTTATTTATTTTATTTTTTTAACCATTTCTATTATTTGTTTTCATTTCTCTTATACTTGCTTCTTTTATTCTTGTTTATGTAAAGCACTTTGAATTGCCACTGTGTATGAAATGTGCTATAGAAATAAACTTGCCTTGCCTAAAGCCTGGTTTATACTCGACACGTCCACTTGTTCGCACGCAGCGCATGTGACGTCATCGTTGAGTTTGTGGATGTTCGCTTTGGGTGCGCGTGACATTATTTCAGCTGGCGGTGCGCATGTTTTTTTTTTTTTTGAGTCTCGAGCGAACAGTGCACGCGGCGCCGCATTTGATTTGAGTTGAATATGAAACCGTTAAAGAGATTTTGTCTGAAACAGTACGACTGTACAGACATCTTTGTGATCCGTGATCATTGAGATAACCAGATGATCAATAATTCTTGGCTAGAAATTGTAACAGCCGTGGTAAAAGGAGAAAGTTTTTGTTAAAAGGTTTGGAAGTTTGTTAAAGCCAAAAGAGGCCATGGCAAAAGTGGAGACACAAGGTACACAAATACAGAATATGTTTTTCCACCATTCATAGGTTTAACTCAGATATATATTGCAATTCTGAATTTAAAACAATTTAATAGTTACAAAACTAAAATAAAGTTAGAATTATTTCTTTGATAACTGGGAAGGAACATTTATACCTATCGGTTTACAATATACTGATGCCCTGTTTCTTTATTGGAGATATTGGTCAGGATTGTTGGACCATTATTGCCTTTTTAGC
This sequence comes from Danio aesculapii, assembly GCF_903798145.1. NCBI lineage: Eukaryota > Metazoa > Chordata > Actinopteri > Cypriniformes > Danionidae > Danio > Danio aesculapii. The sequence goes on along the minus strand of NC_079449.1, from coordinate 2,667,329 downwards.
ATAAGAAGAGGACAGAAACTAGCCAGACAGTAATGTGTGAACTGTGGAGCGGGCTAAATCTAAATAATAAAAAAAAAACATCATTTTTTTTTTTGGTAAGTGTACTTTTTTTGCTTTTATTCTTGCCATAATTAAAAATATATTTGTTGAAACACTCATGTTCTCGTCATTAATATTTTTAATAAACTTTAAAAAGGTAGTACTGTCCGAGATATGAACAAAAGCAAGTGATGCATCAAGGTTTAATTAAAAAAAAAATCTTGAATGGTTATAAAAATCCTTATAATCATTAAAATAATTTAGAAAAACAATAAAAATAATTAGTTTAAAAATACTGAACGATATTAATGATATGATGTAGTCCTGGAAACGTCCTACTTCTCTGTTTATCCGTCTGATTTTACTGTGGGTTTCTTTTGACCGGCCCCTGTTGTTTTGAAGAATATCACAACGGCGAACACGGCATGTAGAAAAGCCTCGTCCATTTCACGAGTAATTAGTCAAAAATCCCAATTAACTTTATTTGTGGATTTGAGTTTATTCAAGCCTTTCTGAAAGACAGAGTCACACACAAATGCTGTTTGCAGTACACACACACACAAATATATATATGCACGTTTACTGACACCATGCAGCCATGGTGATTATAGCGGTTACGAATTACAGCGATTTTACTGTATCACAAACATGCTGTTTTAAAAGACTTTAAACTTGAACAGATGTATTAAAGGTCATCTATGATTCCTGCATTTCGTTGCCTTGTACTTGTACATGTGTGATGACAATAAATTGAATCTAATCTAATCTATGATGAAAATCCTCTTTTGTAAGCCGTTTGGACAGAACTGTGTGTAGTATAGTGTTTCCACAGTCATATTGGGGTGATAGAAACACAAGTCGTCTTTTTTTATTTATTAAAAATTAAAATAGGATCTAAATCCCTCCAAGTTTATTTTGTTTACTTATTTATTTATTTTATTTGTTTATTTGGCAGGGACAGTGTACGTTAATTAGCATTTCTGCAAAATGCACCAGAATTAGCCAGAAGGCTATTTTTCATCTGTTGTCCCTGGACAACCTAAAAAACAATACAAAAATCATACAAATTAATCAATCAAGCATAGTTAAGAAGCACTAAAATAGACATGGTTATGCAGATCTTAATAAAAATGTATATGTACAAATTAAACTAAAAACACCAACATTATGTAATGGAGATAAGAACAGTTACAACACATTTAAACAACAAATCCTTAAGATGGCAGGCACAAGTGGTAACATGCTGGGTAGGCTCATGCTAATAGGAATGACACATCTGATGCTCTATAAACCAGATTTTCTGAACATATATTGAAAGAGGTTATTTCTCTGATGCTGCCAGGGACAGAGTTCCACTCCTGTGCAGCTGTAACTGAAAAGGCACCCTGACCAAAGGCACTTTTCTGGAGTGGGACAATAGTCTCCTCGTGTTCCTCTATGTGTGGTGTTCCTGATGTTTACAAACTGACTGAGAGGTGGAGATGACAGACTATGAATGATTTTATACATCAGACAAATGCTTGAATACTTCATGACATTTTCCCAGCTTAAAAGTTTGTGTGTTTGTAAAATGGTACAATGATGATGTGTAAAAGGGCTTTTTATCCAGTATTTTAATTGTCTGCGTTACATTCTTAAGATGTTTTAGTGGGATGCTGTAACATTTAAGTGAGACAGGTGTAATGTGTGCGACAGATCAAGGATGAGGTAAGAATCAATTCTCTATTTAAGCTTTTTACTCCGTAGTTTATGTAACAGTAATAAATGAAAAAAAAAATAAAATAAATAAACATTTACAATTATCTTTACACAAAAACAAAGAGTGTAAGCCAAATCAAAGAATCCTTAAACTATCCAAAACAATCCTTAAAACTAAAGTCTAAACTAGGCGTCAAAAATAAATACAAATAAAAAAACGAGATCTTCAGTGTACACGACACCCGAACTAAACTAATTAAAGCTACACAACTCAAAATACACAGCCGGCAAAACACTCAAACTAATCTAACAAAACATCAATCTAAACTAAAACAAACCGGATAAGACAGTCAAAGCTTAGTTTAGAATAACACAACAACCATCACATTATGTTACTTGTAACACCTGTATTATGTAACACCTGTTTGTATAGTGACTCTATGGGCTTTAGTGTTGTTTTGTTTGCCTGTGACCAGGTTGTTAGACAGTAGGTTATATGTGAAAAAATCATTGAGTGCGTGAATATTTTAGCTGCCTGTAGTGATAAGTGTGACCTTATGAACCGGAAATAAGACACATTAAATTTGACGCGGTTACAGAGCTTTTCATTTGCGATTTAAAAGTTAATTTAGAGTCAATTAGAATTAGAAGATATTTGAATTCACATACAATTTGTATTTTGTCCCCGGCCGCGTATACATCTGTTAGATTATTTGCTATGTTTGTTTTAGAAAAATACATTGCAACTGTTTTGTTTACATTGAGTTTTAAACAGGACTGGTTTAACCATTTTGACACATGACCCACATCTAGGTCCACACGCTTTTATTCAGCTTTTAAATTAATTACAGTAATATTATTGACTAATATGAAAATGTTCATCTGATTTATGTACAATATAGTTTGTACAGTAATATTTTCTGCCTTTTAGTAGAGATATTATATGAGAGACTTGCTTTGTTTACCAAATAAAGTGAATCTAATTGGATTTGCATTGTAAACATTAAATAAAAGTTTAAAAGATATTAGTTTTTATTTCACGTATTAACGTTTTAGTTATGATACTCTCAAAATAATTCAGCAGAAATCCACAGATTTTTTCCCAAATTCTCCGAAGAAATTGCAAAAAACCTCCGCAGATTCTGTCTGGCCCTAGCCATGGCTTATGTAAGTTTATCTGCTACTTGAGTGTTTTTACCATGTGTATAAATGACTGTATCATCTGCATACATCTGAACAAGGACATTTGGACAGACTGAAGGAAGGTTGTTTATGTAGAGAGAGAGAGAGAGAGAGAGAGAGAGAGAGAGAGAGAGAGAGAGAGAGAGAGAGAGAGAGAGAGAGAGATAGAGTTTTAATTTCATTTCAGCTTCTATGGCTATGTCATGGCAAAAAATAAATATAGATCAATTTTACCACGTTTTATAAATACCAATTTTCTATAATTATAAAAATATTCTAACAATTAAAAGTAATCAACAGCAATAAATAATATACAAGGTAAAATACATAGATAATAATGATCGTTTATGTAGAGAGAAAATAAAAAAGGTCCCAAAATGGAACCTTGAGGCCCACCGCAACGTGGCGTAGAAGTACAGTTTCCCCACCCACCGAATTGATTGACAGCCGCGTATTAACATGTCTCTGAAAGTAACGCTTATAATCATATCCACAAGACAGGACGTGCGCAAAGAAACTGGGATTTAAAGATCTGTTGAGCTCTCTGTGATCATCTGCAGCTCAAGAATGAGTTTGACAAGTTTAAAATGTTTTTAAAACATAGTAAAATGTTTGAAATACAGTAAATTTGCTGTAATTCATCACCACAGCTGTATGTCAGTACAATTATAAAAGAAGATGCTTCAATCCCGGTTTGTGGACGTTAAATCAGGTTTATTTTGTACATTAACATAACGGATATCCATACAGCAGTGGATATTAACATGTATCCTGTCACATTTGTGTGCAAAATCAGTCCAAAGTTAAACAAGTGTGCTGTGTGTGTGTGTGTGTGTGTGCTGTGTGTGTGTGTGTCAATGCAATTGTCAACATTGTGTATGACTCATTGCTGCAACTCCACAACAAATCAAATAATCACTGGTAAAGTTCTTACTGTACTACTACTCAAACGTTACGTGAGCTCTGCTTCCTTCATGTCTGTCACTGTGCTGTTTATCTGATGCAACCGGAGATTGAGAGACAGATTCTGACAGGCATATGGAAACGGTGGGCAGGGAGAACCAGCATTAAAGGCACAGGGAAAAAAAAACAGCTACATGGTGTTCAAAGCAGAAAATTCTAATATTCAGCAAGGGCTAATAAATAATCTGATGGGTGTTTTGAGCAGAAACTTTACAGACATTCTGGAGACACAAAAGACTGATCTTAAATCTTGAAAAAGGGGTGAAATAAGTGCCCTATAATCCTTCATCTGTCCTTCCTTCGTGTCTGTCACTGTGCTGTTTATCTGACGCAGAGAGATTGAGAGACCGACAGGCATATGGAAACGGTGGGCAGGGAGAACAAGTATTAAAGGTCCTGTGGGCATGTGTATACATGTTATTATAGAAATATGACACCTGTCAATCAATTCAGTCGGCGGAGAAACCGCACTCATACATCATGTTGCGGTCAGCCTCAATATGGGAGGGATTTGGATCCTATTTTAATGTCAGAAAGAGACTTATTGGGTTTCTATCACTCCAATATGACTGTGAACACACTTTAGCTACACACAGTTCTGTCCAAACAGCTTACAAAAGAGGATTTTCATCATAGGTGCCCTTTAATACATTCATAGCGGCGTTTGTGGTTTATGGTCACTAAGAACCCCTCGTTAAATTTGGCTATATATAATCCATAATAATAACTCCTGTAATTGCAGTCCCACAACATACTTTCACATCTTGATGACACTCGAATACCCTATCAGTAAAGTCTATTGGCTATTGGTTATCTAACGTTAACGTTGTTTTCTTGCATTTACATAGATGAATACAGCTACAGTGTAAACACACAGTACAGTTACCATCATATTGCCACATTACACTCACCGGCCACTATATTAGGTACACCTGTCCAACTGTTTGTTAACGCTAATTTCTAATCAGCCAATCACATGGCAGCAACTCAATGCATTTAGGCATGTAGACATGGTCAAGACGATTGGCTGCAGTTCAAACCAAGCATTAGAATGGGGAACAAAGGTGATTTAAGAGACTTTGAACGTGGCATGGTTGTTGGTGCCAGACGAGCTGGTCTGAGTATTTCAGAAACTGCTGATCCACTAGTAAGGTGTCCCTAATAAAGTGGCCAATAAGTGTATATGCTTATTATAACATGATTTCTGTGATTTCCTGAAGATAAACACCAAACAAATGAAACATCTGGAATAACTACAGCAGTCGCCACTGTTGATCTCATATGAGCTCACAATGGAATATAATGACGTGTGTGTGTGTGTTGTAGTACCGTCCCATTTTTAAGAATAAATCTAAAGCCCTTCCCCTTCACACTCTGTTTCAAGGGCCCAGGGGATGGAGTAAACTAAATATAATTGAGATTGGGCCTGAATCTCAATCTCTTATTTGTTTTTGTTTATGAGCATTGCTGGCGGTGTGGTACCTGTCGGGGAGGAGCTGCGGGGTTCATCTGTGGTGGAGGAGTCCCGAACACCACTGGATGACCAGGAGGAAAACTGGACTGAAAACACACACACACACACATTACACATGTTTACCCACAGCAAAAACACACACACACACACACACACACACACAGATATCAGCGGAGTCAAACACTACATATATTGAAAGCTCGAAAGGTTAGAGGTCCTCTGAAGCATTAATTTTTTATTCAACATCTAAACTGCAACATGAAGAGTTGTTGATGTTAATGCATGTAGTTAACAGTTTAAATGCTGCTCAGGGGAGGTGCGGTACCTGGCTCAGGCCTGGAGAGGGTGCGGTGGGGTGGGGTGGGGCGGATGGGGGTCCTGACAGAGGCTGAGGGGCCTTATTCATTTCACCCGCAGCATCTGCATCGAGACCCTGCACCTACTGACAAAACCTGAAACAGAGACAGACAGTCAGAATTAACACTCCAAATACTGCTCAAATTGTGAAGTCATCTCATATCCTGATAACAATATACATCACAATATTAGGCATGAGTTGGTATATGATTCTTATGGTATGATAACCTTAGATAAAAATATCACAGTACTGTGATTGCTGCTCTAAAGTATGCCCTTTCCAAATGTCTGGGTAAAAAACAAGAACATTTTTCCTCATTGAACACAATATATTTTATTTTAGGAAACATTTAGAATATTTTTGGTGCTGTAAACATGTCAGACTAAATACTAAAAATAAATGATTGACTTCTGCTGTCTCGATTAGATTCAAACCCACTGACTTCTTGATCTTGAAAAGGCGTCTTTGGAGATCTTTAGATTTTGTGGATGTAAAGTTAAGCCACTGCACTGTTTGTCTTAATAGCATTTGCTGAAACGTACTCAAAAAAAATTACTCATTCATATGTGAACATACACTCACCGGCCACTTTATTAGGCACACCTGTGCAACTGCTTGTTAACGCAAAATTCTAATCAGCCAATCACATGGCAGCAACTCAATGCATTTAGGCGTGTAGATATGGTCAAGACGATCTGCTGCAGTTCAAACTGAGCATCAGAATGGGGAAGAAAGAGGATTTAAGTGACTTTGAACGTGGCATGGTTGTTGGTGCCAGACGGGCTGTTCTGAGCATTTCAGAAATTGCTGATCCACTAGTAAGATGTACCTAATAAAGTGGCCAGTAAGTAAGAACATATCCAGGGAGCGGCAGTTCTGTGGGCGCAAATGCCTTCTTGATGCCAGAGGTCAGAGGAGAATGGCCAGACTGGTTCCAGCTGATAGAAAGGCAACAGTAACTCAAATAAGCACTCGTTACAACCGAGGTCTGCAGAAGAGCATCTCTGAACACACAACACGTCCAACCTTGAGGCGGATGGGCAACAGCAGCAGAAGACCACACCGGGTGCCGCTCCTGTCAGCTAAGAACAGGAAACTGAGGCTACAATTCACACAGGCTCACCAAAACTGGACAATAGAAGATTGGAGAAACGTTGCCTGGTCTGATGAGTCTCCATTTCTGCTGCCGCATTTGGATGGTCGGGTCAGAATTTGCCATCAACAACATGAAAGCATGGATCCATCCTGCCTTGAATCAACAGTTCAGGCTGGTGGTGGTCGTGTAATGGTGTGGGGGAGATTCTCTTGGCACACTTTGGGTCCATTAGTACCAATTGAGCATCGTGTCAACACCACAGCCTACCTGAGTATTGTTGCTGACCATGTCCATCTCTTTATGACCACAGTGTCTCCAGCGTGAATCATCTCAGACTGGTTTCTTGAACATCACAATGAGTTCACTGTACTCAAACGGCCTCCACAGTCACCAGAGCTCAATCCAATAGAGCACCATTGGGATGTGGTGGAACGGGAGATTCACATCATGGATGTGCAGCCGACAAATCTGCAGCAACTGTGTGATGCTATCATGTCAATATGGAGCAAATTCTCTGAGGAATATTTCCAGTAGCTTGTTGAATCTATGCCATGAAGGATTAAAGCAGTTCTGAAGGCAAAAGGGGGTCCAAAGGGATACTAGTAAGGTGTACCTAATAAAGTGGCCAGTGAGTATTTTTCACTTTTCTTTAGAAATTCAGGGAAACGTTTGATTAAAAATGTAGGAATTTAGGAATAATGAGAAATATTAATGAGAAAATAAATATTAATGAAAATATAAAATATTAATGAAATATAAAACCACAGTTCATAAACAACTGATTACAGGTCCAACATAAAATATCACTACATAAAATGGAAAACTGGTTTCCCCCAGTCTAAACACATGCGCTACAGGTGAAGTGGCTAGGCTAAATTGTCCGTAGTGTATGCGTGTGAATGAGAGTGTATGGATGTTTCCCAGTACTGGGTTGCAGCTGGAAGGGCATCCGCTGCCTAAAACATGTGCTGGATAAGTTGGCGGTTCATTCCGCTGTGGTGACCCCAGATTAATAAAGGGACTAAGCTGAAAAGAAACTGAATGAATGAAAATGCAAAATGTAAATGTACTTGTACTGTGGCATTGCGTGTAATATTGCCTCATAAATGATGAAAAAGTATTAGCATAAACGATGTATTTAGTGACACCACAATAAGAGCGACAGAGCATAATATGAAGCGACAGACCTTTAATTTTGTCCATATTGCACAGCTAGCCGTACATATACAGACCGGTGAACTGAAGATCACCTGCGCTCACTGCAGCACTCATTCACTATCTGCTTTTTGTGCATTTGACTTGTGGCTGCTTTTGTGAATGAATCAGAGGACTGCAGCAGATGAGGTGACATACACACACACTGCTGTATCTGAGGACACACAGATCTCTTTACAACAGCCAAATATAGAGGAGATTCTGCACCACACACACATATATACATATATATAGCACATACAGTACATTACATGGCTACACACACACACACACACACACACACACACGCATGCTCACACACTTGTACGCTGACACATAGCACACAGTTGCACGTTCACTCACACACACACTCACATGCATGCTTACACACAGACACACACACACACACACGCACACACACACACACGCACACACGCACACACGCACACACACACACGCACACACGCGCACACACGCGCACACACGCACACACACACACACAGACACTTGCCACACACAGACACATGCTTGCACACATACACGCTCACACACACACACACACACACACACACGCATGCACGCTCAACCACATGCACACTCTCACAGACACAAGCCACACACACACAGTCGCATGTGCGCGCACAAACACACACACACACATGCAAGCTCGCACATACAAGAGCGCAAACCCATACACACTTGCACACATGCACTCTCAGACACATGCCACACACAAACAAACACACATGCTCACAAACACACACGCGCATGTTCACAAACCTGACACATGCACACTCGCTCACACATTCATGCACTCACAGACACACATGCATGCATGCTCACTCACACACACATTCAAGGACACACAAAACAACACACAGATGCTCATACACACACTTAAATATATACATGCATTCACACACCCAATTAAACACACACACACACACACACACACACAATTGTAACACTATTAGATTACACACAATATTAGATTAGGTGTCAGCTCCGTGATGTCACTGTGATATTTCAGTGAATATTCATTCATTCATTTTCATTTCGGCTTAGTTCCTTTATTTATCAAAGGTCACCACAGTGGAATGAACCGCCAACTTATCCAGTATATGTTTTACACAGTAGATGCCCTTCAGGCTGCAACCCAGCACTGGGAAACACCCATACACTCTTGCACTCACACTCATACACTATGGACAATTTAGTTAATCAATTCCGCTATACAAGCATTTGTTTGGACTGTGGGGGAAACCGGAGCACCCGGAGGAAACCCACGCCAACAACAGGGAGAACATGCAAACTCTATACAGAAATGACAACTGGCACAGCCGAGGCTCAAACCAGCGACCTTCTAGCTGTGAGGCAATCATACTACCCACTGTGCCACCATTTCAGTGAACTTCTGATTCACTTTATTAAAACAATAATATGATGAAAATATAATAGTGTGTTAGACACGCCATGTGGAGTCTGCTTTATCATCAACTCTGTTATCGGTTCAAGTTTAACAGCTAGTATCAGAACCAGATGTTCACCATCACATTTAAGCCCTCTACATTATTTTACACTACTAATGGATTCTGTTGATTGTACTTTATATACATTTCTTGTATATCATTCTAATTTATTTCATTAAAATAACTGCAAAACAGCCTCAATTTCCATCAATAGACTTGCAAACATCCTCACCTGCACACACGTGCTTGCTTGCTCGCTCGCTCGGGAGCGATATTGTGAGACCACCCACTCCTGTTAAAATTACACCAGAGTTACCGACTGCTCGCGAGATTTATTTGGAAATTTATTCCCGCACCGCATGAAATCTGGTCAGGTCCCACGACAATGCACAAGTGCAGCCTCGGGAATGCATACAGCTGAGAGGAAAAGAGATGGGAGGATGTCACGCTAGCAGCCGAGAGGAAAAGTCACGCAAGCAGGTGAAATGGGCCACAGTGAGAGGGGGAGAGAGAGAGAGAGAGAGAGAGAGAGAGAGAGAGAGAGAAATGGAGTACTTTCATTCCCTCAATAGCAGAGAAATAGGGGCTTCTGCTGTAAGTGCCAGTGAAAGACTTCCCAGAAAACACACACACAGTGAATTTTTTAAGTAGTTGCTGCCTATAGTGTTGTAAATACCCACGCTCGCCTCCCTCGCAACAGAGCACATATGAGATAAATGACATCAGTACAAAATAACCGGTTATGACTATTACTGAACAGATATCGAATTGTCCGCGTCTGCATCGCGGTGCACCGAAGAAACAATTAATTTTGACACCCCTAGATTTCAGTGTTTAAGTTCAGTTTAGCTCAGTTCAACATTCAAACAGTGTCACCGGTCTAAACACTGAAGAGCAAATCCAACAGTTCAACTCAAACAGTTCAACAGTTTAAACACTGAAGAGCAGATCCAACGATGCGCAGCTTTACAGATCCCGAACCATGCAAGCCAGTGGCGACAGCGGAGAGGGAAAAAAAAAAAACTTCACTAATTGGCAAAAGTGAAGAAAAAAAAAACCTTGAGAGAAACCAAGGTATAAAGGTATAAAGAAGTTGGGCACGACCATTTTAATTTCTCCGCTGGCCAAACGTCTTGTGCAGAGCTGCAGTCTATGCGGCGGAGGCTGGAAGCTGGACCTCAGCGAAGACTCGTCTGTCCCTGGAGCATCACAGGAATCAGTCTCATGTTCTCCACTCCTCCACGACCACAATAGTTGCTGCTCAGGATACGGCCAGGTCCAGGATATAGATAACTTGGGATCATCTCGTCGCTGGTCTTGGATCGAATCAGTGACTCTGCATAGCCTCGGGAAGAGTAACCCCAGGTGGAAATGTAAACTTTTTTTATTTTTTTTACTTTTTTCCCAAAGCGTATATAATCTATATATTACCACTGTAAGAAAATATTAGCATTTGGAACATACTTTCAGTATCACCTTTGCTTGAACAGACCCGATCTAATCCTGTTTACATGAAATAAACCTGCTCCCTAGCATGTTTGAGCTACCAGAACTGTTGCTATGACAACAACTCTCAGATGAGTTTTAAAGAACAAAACTATCCTGGATTGTGTCAAATCGTCAACAACCAAATCCAGCTAATTGAGTATTCCACGAACGAAGAACGGACTCCTGGTCAGACCGAAACATTAATAATAAAACATTCTGATGAGCGAGAGCTGGACAAACTCCTACAAGCGCTCCGTCTTGGTGTTTCCTTTGAGTTTGATCATGACACACACTCATGCAGACCTTTGGAGTGTGTTGCCATTGGATACAGAACTGCAGCGTGAGACAGTAATGCGACAGTTATGCACGAGTGACTAACACTTCACACACACACACACACTCGCTCAGTCACTGTACACCATGAACTCTGACCTCACACATACACACCAGCCACAGCAGCAAAAGCTAATACAATCAGTTGACAAGCGCACTGATGGTCTAAATCAGGGGTGTCCAAGCTCGGTCCTGGAGGGCCAGTGTCCTGCAGATTTTAGCTCCAACTTGCCTCAATATACCTGCAAGGATGTTTCTAGAAAACCTAGTAAGAGCTTGATTAGCTAGCCCAGGTGTGTCTGACTGGGGTTGGAACTAAACTTTGCAGGACACCGGCCCTCCAAGACCGAGTTTGGGCACCCCTGGTCTAAATGCAATCAGAAACAATACATCAGACCCCCCCCCCCCTATAATTAAGTTATTTAATTTTAATTTCTTTAAACAGCACCAGATCACAACATAAATAATTTAATGCCGAGTTCAGACTGCATGATTTTCAAAGTAGTCGTGTCACAGATGTTTTAACACTGCAGGACTATCTGGGCTAGTGTTTTGTTGCTGCTTTGTTTACACTGCAAGATGGATCGGCGACAGGGGGTTTCACACTGCAGAACTTTACAAAGTCAGGAAGAATCGCAGACAACTTCGTCCAAACTACATTGAGCTTATAAATGGATTATTTATTGTTGGATAAGAATATGATGAATACCATGGTATAACGAATGTATTCTAAAATTAAAAATATTACTGTATTGCCACCATCTGCAAGCTTTAGTTTAACTAGGACACTTGTTAAAAACATTTGATACCACGGTTTTACAACGGTAAATGTTCAAAACACAGGAAAACACCCTGTTCATTTAATACATACTATGCACATAATTATTAGGACCACAATAATCTATTGAATATTATTATCAATGCACTGATTTACATATTCATTTACCATGGTAAATGGAAGAAATATGGTTCCAAAAATACTGTAGTAGCACAATGGTAAGTAATTATGCCACAGCATTAAAATGCTCTATATTCTAACACTAATAATACATTGTCATGATATATTCAGGTTATATACTGGATTATTTATTGTTGGATAAGCATATGACCAATACCATGGTATTCCAAAATCATTTTACTGTACTGTCATCATCTGAAAGCTTTAGTTTAATGAGGGCGCATGGTAAAACATGGTATTATACCACTGTTTTACAATAATGCACATTCAAAACACAAGAAAACACCTTATTCATTTAATACACACTATGCACATGATTTTAGGACCACAGTAATCCACTGAATATTAACATCAATATGCATTGACTTACATATTCATTTACTATGGTAAATGCAAGGAATACAGTTGCAAAAATACTGTGGTAGCACCATAGTAACGTAACTTAAATGCTCGATATTGTAATATAATAACTAAAAATGCATTGTCGTGATATTTTTAGGTTATAAATTGTTGGGTTATTTATTGCTGGATAAGCATATGATAAATACCGTGGTATTAGGAAGGTATTCCGAAATCATATTTCTGTATTCCCATCATGCGAAAGCTTTAGTTTAATGAGGACACATGGTAAAAACATGGTATTATACTACTGTTTTACAAAAGAAAACACCTTGTTTGTTTAATAAACACTATACACATTATTTTTTAAGATTTATACCACAGTAATCCACTGAATATTAATATCAATAAGCATTACATATTCATTTACCATGGTAAATCCAAAGGAATATGGTTACAAAAATTCTGTGGTAGCACAATGGTGATTTATTTAGGTTATAAATTGAGTTATTTATTGTTGCATAAGCTTATGACAAGTACCATAGTATTAAGAAAATAAAACTGCTATAAAAGTCATCATCCGAAAATGTTAGTTAAATAAGGACACATGATAAAAACATAGTATAATACCATGTTTTTCAATGATACATGTTCAAAACGCAAGAAAACACCTTGTTTAATACACACATGCACATCATTTTTATGATTTATACCACAGTACTCAACTAAATTACTAAAGTTATGCATTACATATTAATTTACCATGGTAAATGCAAGGAATATGGTTACAAAAATACTGCGGTAGCACTTTGGTATATTAATTAAAATGCTCTATATTCTAACACAAACAATACATTACTGTGATCTATTTAGGTTATAAATTGTTGAGTTATTTACTGCTGGATAAGCATGACAGCTACCATGGTATTAGGAAGGTTTTCTAAAATCAGATAACTGTATTCCCATCATGCGAAAGCTTTAGTTTAATGAGGACGCATGGTAAAAACATGGTATTATACCACTGTTTTATAATGGTATACAATCAACACACAAGAAAACATCTTGTTCATTTAATACATAGCATGCACATCATTTTTAGGACCACATCAATCCACTGAATATTAATATCAATATGCATCGAATTATATATTCATTTACCATGGTAAATGCAAGGATGAGTTACACAAATACTGTAGTAGCACAATGATAAATTAAATATGCCACAGCATTTAAATGCTCTATATTCTAACACTAATAATACTTTGTCGTGATATATTCAGCTTATAAATTGGATTATTTATTGTTGGATAAGCATATGACGAATACCATAGTATTAGGATTGTACTCCAAAATCATAATAAATGTATTTCCATCATTTGAAAGCTTTAGTTTACTGAGGACCCATGGTAAAAACATGGTATGATACCACAGTTTTACAATGATACACATTTAAAATTTAGGAAAACACCTTGTTCATTTAGACATATTATGAACATGATTTTTAGATGCCACAGTAATCCACTAAATATTAACATCAATATGTATTAAACATTCATTTACCATGGTAAATTTAAGATATATGATTACATAAATACTGTGGTAGCACAATGGTAAAGTAAATATTGCACATCATTAAAATGCTCTATATTCATACACTAATAATACACTGCCGTGATATACTGAGGTTATAAATTGTTGAGTTACTTATTGTTGGATAAGCATATGACGAATACCATGGTATTAGGAAGGTATTCAAAAATAAAAATGCTATATTGTCATCAACCCAAAGCTTTAGTTTAATGAGGACACATGGTAAAAACATGGTATGATACCACTGTTTTACAATAGTACACATTCTAAGAGACAAGAAATCACCTTGTTCGTTAAATATACAATATGCACATTATTTTTTGGGCTTACACCACAGTAATCCACTGAATATTAATATCAATATGCATTATATGCTTTACTTATTCATTTACCATGGTAAATGCAAGGAATACAGTTACACAAATACTGTAGTAGCACAATGGTACAGTAAACATTCCACAGCATTAAATGCTCTATATTCTAACACTAATACTGCATTGTCGTGATCTATTCAGGTTACGAACTGTTGTTGGATAAGCATATGACAAGTACCATGGTATTAGGAAGGTAAAATCTAAAATCATATTACTGTACTGTCATCGTCCGAAAGCTTTAGTTTAATGAGCATACATGGTAAAAACATGGTATGACCGTGCTTCAGGGAAATGAGGCACCTGTCACACACACATATTGATCTCCAGGCCAGATTGAGTAACTCAACTTACTGCGTCGATCAAACACACGAACACACACACACACACACACACATCTACGGCACATATATATACATACGCACGCGCACTCACACTCACACAAAAGCGCTGATTTTACACAGAAACAAACCGAAGCTGTTTACCGTTTATCTTTTTCTCTGTCGGTGTGTCTCACTGTCCGGTAACGCGAGACGTGCAGCGCGTCGCCATGTTCGCTTGCGCATGCGTATGCCGGGACAAAGCACGTGGGTCACGCGCATGCACAGACGCGGCCTCTTTTTTACTGTCTTTTATCCTAGTGGCCCTGGTCAGCTCTTCTCTGGTATATTATACAGTCTATGGGTATAACACACTTAACATAACTTTTACATTATAAAAATATGCAGAACAATGTTGGTGCCTAATTGGAATTCCTTATTTGAGCTGATTGAATGGAAAATAAGGTTGGATTTTACCTAGTAAATGTCTAGTGTATCACCAATAAAGTTAAAGAAGTGACATATAAACTCATTCTAAATTCATTTAATTTATCCATGCAATTAATCTGCATGCACATTTTGTTAGAGGAGAAATCAGTAAAACGTGTTTTTTATTGCACATATACACAAATATTTTGGTTTGATGTAGAATATCTTACATTTAAACATTCATTCATTCATTCTCCTTCGGCTCAGTCCCTTTATTCATCAGGGGTCACCACAGCGGAATGAACCGCCAACTTATCCAGCACATGTTTTACACAGCGGATGCCCTTCCAGCTGCAACCCATCACTGGTAAACATACACACTCATACACTACGGTCAATTTAGCTTACCCAATTCACCTATAGTGCATGTGTTTGGACTGTGGGGGAAACCAGAGCACCTGGAGGAGACCCACACCAACACGGGGAGAACATGCAAACTCCACACAGAAACGCAAACTGACCCAGCCGGGACTCGAACCAGCAAACTTCTTGCTGTGAGGCAACAGTGCTGACCACTGAGCCAACCTATATATTTAAACATTTACAAAAATAAAGGTGAGTTTTATTGTAAAGATATATATATATATATATATATATATATATATATATATATATATATATATATATATATATATATATATATATATATTTATATACAATGACAAAAATAAAACTTGAGCAAAATTGGATTATTCATTTTAATGAAAATACCATGGACACAAACATAAAAATAGTCCAATGATAAACCTTACATTTATTTGTTTTGTTTTTAAAATTGATTAGGCATTATATTTAAAACATAAAAGATCTTAAAAATAAAAAGCTATAAGGATGGAAGCATTTTCTTATGTGAATTTCTTGTAGTTTATATATAGTCAGAATTATTAGCCCTCCTATTTTTTTCCCCCAATTTCTGTTTAACGGAGAGAAGATTTTTAAAATACATTTCTAAACATAATAGTTTTAATAACTTGTCTCTGATAACTGATTTATTTTATCTTTGCCATGATGACAGGGGTGACAACACTGAACCAAGCCTTACATACAGTCACTGGCCACTTACTAGTACCGGGCTGGGCCCCCTTTTGCCTTCAGAACTGCCTTAATCCTTCATGGCATAGATTCAACAAGGTACTGGAAATATTCCTCAGAGATTTTGCTCCATATTGACATGATAGCATCACGCAGTTGCTGCAGATTTGTTGGCTGCACATCTATGATCCAATCTCCCGTTCCCACCACATTTAAAAGGTGCTCAATTGAGCTCTACTGATTGTGGAGGCCATTTGAGTACAGCAAACTTATTGCATGTGGTCAGCAACGATACTGAGGTAGGCTGTGGCGTTGATACGATGCTCAATTGGTACTAATGGACCCAAAGTGTGTCAAGAGAATATCCCCCACACCATTACACCACCCCCGTTGATATAAGGCAGGACGGATCCATGCTTTCATGTTGTTAATGCCAAATTCTGACCCGACCATCCGAATGTGGCAGCAGAAATGGAGACTCATCAGACCAGGCAACGTTTCTCCAATCTTCTATTGTCCAGTTTTGGTGAGCCTGTGTGAATTGTAGCCTCAGTTTCCTGTTCTTAGCTGACAGGAGTGGCACCCGGTGTGGTCTTCTGCTGCTGTAGCCCATCCGCCTCAAGGTTGGACGTGTTGTGTGTTCAGAGATGCTCTTCTGCAGACCTCGGTTGTAACGAGTGCTTATTTGAGTCACTGCTGCCTTTCTATCAGCTGGAACCAGTCTGGCCATTCTCCTTTGACCTCTGGCATCAACAAGGCATTTGCGCCCACAGAACATTTTCTCTTTTTCAGACCATTCTCTGTAAACCCTAGAGATGGTTGTGCATGAAAATCCCAGTAGATCAGCAGTTTCTGAAATACTCAGACCGGCCTGTCTGGCACCAACAACCATGCCACGTTCAAAGTCACTTAAATCCCCTTTCTTCCCCATTCTGATGCTCAGTTTGAACTGCAGCAGATCGTCTTGACCATGTCTACATGCCTAAATGCATTGAGTTGCTGCCATGTGATTGGCTGATTAGAAATTTGCGTTAACGAGCAGTTTGACAGGTGTACCTAATAAAGTGGCCGGTGAGTGTATAAATACACACACACACATACATACATACATACATTTTGTGCAATGTTTGTGGTTATAATGGCCTAATTAAACTTTAAAATAATGTATTGAGGTCTTAATGATGACGCTGCGTGTGAAAATAACAGCATGCATCCACCGCTTTCTTTAGATGCTGTTGAGGACAAACACCCCATAATAAAACAAATGTTTACTATATTTACACTGAAATATGCTCTGAGGTCACAACACACACACACACACACACACACACACACACACACACACACACACACACACACACACACACACACACACACACACACACACACACACACACACACACACACACACACACACAGTGACTCATGTGAATCATGCGGTGTCATGATGACGGACACATTAACACACAGTGACACACCAGATGAACACACACACACTAACACAGGTGGCCTCACACACACTTCACTTAATCTGTGAAATGTGGGTCAGTCAAATATTAATCTTTGTTCCAAACGAGGGCCGAGATGATAAACTGAGTTATGTCATCATTTTTTAAAAATCATAGCTGGTCAAGACACATGTTTATCTTAACACACATCCAACAGACTTTCCTTCAATGCCTATATCCTGAGAAAATTACATAGAGCACAGGCTTTATTTTCAGTGACTAGTATGTTGCAATAAATAAAAGACGACTAAACACTCAACTTCCTAAAAATTCATGCACTTTTGAATACCCACTGATAATTTATGAAAATTAAAATAAATATCCCAGCAGGCACAGGATGTCAACATGAGATCAGATGGCTGTTGTACCCCAATGTCATGGGGACGTTCCATTTTGTTTGGAAATAAAAATTGAGTTAACATCAGAACCCAACATCAGGCTAACGCCAATGTCCAACAGCCAACCTAAAATCAACCAAATATCAACGTCTTCTGATGTTACAGCTTGACATTGTGTGGACGGTACCACTATGACGTCTATCAGATGTTGGATTTTGGTCACTTTCCAACACAACCTAAAATTATTATTGTCTAATGATGTAATAGCTTGTCGTTGTTTGGATGTTACCGCTGTGACGTCTATCAGATGTTGGATTTTGGTTGCCATACCTGACACTGATAATTTATGAAAATAAATTACCCACTGATAATTTATGAAAATTAAAATAAATATCCCAGCAGGCACAGGACGTCAACGTGAGATCAGATGGCTGTTGTACCCCAATGTCATGGGGACGTTCCATTTTGTTTGGAAATAAAAATCGAGTTAACGTCAGAACCCAACGTCAAGCTAACACCAATGTCCGACAGCCAACATAAAATCAACCAAATATCAATGACTTCTGATGTTACAGCTTGACGTGTGGACGTTACCACTATGACGTCTATCAGACATTGGATTTTGGTTGCCATACCTGATGAATAAATGTCAGTATTTGACGTCAATATGACGTTGGTTTAAGATGTTGGCTCCACGTTGGATTTTGGTCACTTTCCAACACAACCTAACATCAACCAAATATCAAAATCTAATGATGTTACAGCTTTACACTCTGTGAATGTTACCACTGTGACGTCTATCAGACGTTGGATTTTGGTTGCCATACCTGACACTGATAATTTATGAAAATTAAAATAAATATCCCAGCAGGCACAGGATGTCAACATGAGATCAGATGGCTGTTGTACCCCAATGTCATGGGGACGTTCGATTTTGCTTGGAAATAAAAATCGAGTTAACGTCAGAACCCAACGTCAGGCTAACGCTAATGTCAAACAGCCAACCTAAAATCAACCAAATATCAACACCGTCTGATGTTACAGCTTGACGTTGTGTGGACGGTACCACTATGACGTCTATCAGATGTTGGATTTTGGTCACTTTCCAACACAACCTAAAATTATTATTGTCTAATGATGTAATAGCTTGACGTTGTTTGGATGTTACCGCTGTGACGTCTATCAGATGTTGGATTTTGGTCACTTTCCAACACAACCTAAAATTATTATTGTCTAATGATGTAATAGCTTGACGTTGTTTGGATGTTACCGCTGTGACGTCTATCAGATGTTGGATTTTGGTTGCCATACCCGACACTGATAATTTATGAAAATAAATTACCCACTGATAATTTATGAAAATTAAAACAAATATCCCAGCAGGCACAGGATGTCAACATGAGATCAGATGGCTGTTGTACCCCAATGCCATGGGGACGTTCCATTTTGTTTGGAAATAAAAATCGAGTTAACGTCAGAACCCAACATCAGGCTAACGCCAATGTCCAACAGCCAACCTAAAATCAACCAAATATCAACATCTTCTGATATTACAGCTTGACGTGTGGACGTTACCACTATGACGTCAATCAGACATTGGAATTTGGTTGTCATACCTGGTGAATAAATGTCAGTATTTGACATCAATATGACGTTGGTTTAAGATGGCTTAACATTGGATTTTGGTCACTTTCCAACACAACCTTACATCAACCAAATATCAAAATCTAATGAGGTTACAGCTTTACACTCTGTGCATATTACCACTATGATGTCTATCAGATGTTGGATTTTGGTCACTTTCCAACACAACCTAAAATCAGCCAATTATTATTGTCTAATGATGTAATAGCTTGACGTTATTTGGATGTTACCGCTGTGACGTCTATCAGACGTTGGATTTTGGTTGCCATACCTGACACTGATAATTTATGAAAATTAAAATAAATATCTCAGCAGGCACAGGATGTCAACGTGAGATCAGATGGCTGTTGTACCCCAATGTCATGGGGAGGTTCCATTTTGTTTGGAAATAAAAATCGAGTTAACGTCAGAACCCAACGTCAGGCTAACGCCAATGTCCAACAGCCAACCTAAAATCAACGACTTCTGATGTTACAGCTTGACATTGTGCGGATGGTACCCCTATGACGTCTGTCAGACGTTGGATTTTGGTTGCCATACCTGATGAATAAATGTCAGTATTTGACATAAATATGACAGTGGTTTAAGATGTGGCTTAACATTGGATTTTGGTCACTTTCCAACAACCAAATTTCAAAATCTAATGATGTTACAGCTTGACATTGTGTGAATGTTACCACTATGATGTCTATCAGATGTTGGATTTTGGTCACTTTCCAACACAACCTAAAATCAACCAATTATTATTGTCTAATGATGTAATAGCTTGACGTTGTTTGAATATCAGATGTTGGATTTTGGTTGCCATACCTGACGAATAAATGTCAGTATTTTACATAAATATGACGTTGTTTTAGACCAGGGGTCACCAAACTTGTTCCTGGAGGGCCGGTGTCCTGCAGATTTTAGCTCCAACTCTGATCAAACACACCTGAACAAGCTAATCAAGGTCTTACTAGGTATTCTTGAAACAATCAAGCAGGTGTGTTGAGGCAAGTTGGAGCTAAACCCTGCAGGGACACCGGCCCTCCAGGACCGTGATTGGTGACCCCTGTTTTAGACGCTGGCTAGAGGTTGAATTTCGGTCACCTGATGTCACAACCTAAATCTAACCTAATATTAAAGTCTTATGACGTGTGCCTCCTGGGATTGCATATCTGAACATTAATTCATGCACTTTTGCACACCAACTGGATATTTATTAACGAGCTATATCATATAGATATATGCTCACACCCTGGACATTATACTTCATTCCATGCAAATTCAGTTATTGTTTTCATTGTACATATGTTAATCAATATCGAAGGCTTTTCGATATCTAAGGTTTTTTTTTTCTACATCTAAGGGTTTTCTACTCTATTTATCTGTCATTTCATTTTTTAAAGGTCACAGGCTGTACTATAAGCATTTCACCGCATATCGTACTATGTATGACTGTGTATGAGACTAATGACATTTTATTAATAAATAAAATTATTAAAATCACATCTTTACTCTAGTCTATTGGGGTTAAGTTGTTTTTATATTCGCACATTCGGGTTAAATAAAAAATTAAAGCAGAATTTAAAAAGGCGAAGACTGATCAATTATCATGATGTATTGTTATTAGCACAACGTATATTATTTTTGCAATTGTAACTCAATGGCAAGTTCGGGATATCATCGTTTATGTCTTATCTGTTTCAATCAGAACATTTGTCATATTTCTTAAATGTATAATTAAATAAAAATAAATAGTGAATGATAAAATATCTAATTTGAACGGATAACGTGAGCGATGTGTGCTGTTATAGCATTAGCTGTCTAAACTGCTAAAAGCTGATATGCTCCCTATACTGCTTACCACGCTACTTTAAAAATTGGGTTTGAAATCGCATTCGAGCATGACTTCAAAACAACATTAGCACTATTTAATTAACCGTGATCAATGTTGTACTTTCATAGTCATTTAGAATTTGCAAGGAATACTTTTCAGGAATTATATTAATAAGCTGAAAGAGTGAATGTGCGAATATAAAATCAAGTTTAACCCAATCTCTGCTCCTGCGCTATTCATTTTCACATGAGTGTCTCAAACTGGACCAAATGAGTAGCCAGAAAACATCCACTGGTGAAAACATTCATAACTCCTGCTTTTACTGTAAAACCACAAACCACCACGCAAATGATTAAACATCATGTGCAAGTTGAAATCTTACACATTCTTTAAAAAAAAATTGCATTACAATCCCAATTCGACATTGCAGATCCTGCGATGTAATTATAGCAGATTCTCACATCTAATATCGATACTGAAACATCATATAGTGCAGCCCGAATTAACACTATTGTTAATTACTTGACCAGCCTAATCTCACAAGGAAATAGAAGTATTTTACGTTTTTAACGTTCAGTCAAAAGAAAACGTAAATTTTTTAAAAGGAGGCGTGGCATCCAACCCCGCCCCTAAACTCAACAGTCATTGGGGGGTAAGCAAATCATACTAAATTGTATGACTATGCACTAACGAATTCACACGAATTAGCCCCTAAATGAAAAAGCTACGAATTGCCGTAAGATTGTGTTGAATTGAACGTTAACAGTGTTGTACTCTGATGGTCATTGGCTGCTAATATGATTTCCCTAATTAGAATTGGCAAAGAATACTTTTCAGGAATTATATTAAAAAGCTGAAAGAGTGAATGTGCAAATATAAAACCAACTTCACCACAAGCTTTGCTCAAGAGCTATTCATTTTCACATTTTAGACACTCAAACTGGAAAACATCCACTGCTGGACACATTCATAACAGATGCTCGTACTGTAAAACCACAAACCACCACACAAATGATTAAACATCATGTATGTGAATGATATAAACCAGGTTACGGGAAAAGCAACCAACAAAAACAAAAACACAGCACCTTCAAACCATCCAGTAAATGTATACATATACCAAAAAATATAAAACTAAGAATAAAGTAACACAAACAAAAAAAATTGTTATATATAAATATAAATCTCAGTAGTTTTGTTTTAGACTTGTTTTCAGTTACTCAAACTGTATTATTAAATCATCTGAACATAAAGCAAGTACACTTATGTTTTTTTTAGATAAAATATACATTCAATTTACACAACAAATAAAAACACAATATAAATAAATGACATAATTATAATATGATGTACATAACATAAAATAAATAAGGTTCAGCTTAATTTAGTAGGATAACTACAGCTAAAAGTGAAATAAAAACTAAATAACATTAGTTAATTTATTAAAAACAAAGTAAACTTGACTAGAACACAACAAAAATGACCAAATTTGCAAAAAACTAACGTTAAATACAACAGAAGCTTAATAAAACAAATCTTAGCTCCTCAATAACATAAACGTTAAATTAAAACACATGTACTATTATAGAAATATGCACAAAAGCGACAAAAAAAGCATAACAAACCTAATAAAAACTGAATATTAATTTAAGTTTAACACGTAAACAATAGTAATATGGCTTAAATTAACAGTACATTTTAATATAAGTCAAGTCAGTAATAGAATAGGTCTGTAATTGGTGTGTTTTCAGTAAACACAAACAGTACAGTGACACACGCACGCACACACACACGCACACGCACGCACACACGCGCGCGCGCGCGCACACACACACACACACACTAGCGTCAGAAACCGGTAAGGTGTCGCGTGTTTCTTACCGGACAGCAGATTACGGTGTATCTTCGGAACCGGTCCGGTTCTGTACCGGATCAGTTGAACGATTCCGAACCGAAAATAAAGACAGAAATGAGAGACAGACCCGTCTGGACCGGACGGAACCTTTTCCGGCGGAAACCGGCGACTCGGGAACTTCCGGATCGGTGACAAAAGGGAATCCCGACCACGTGACCGCAGCGGCGACGTGAGCGTGGAGTTTTAGCTCATGAATATTAATGCAGTATCCTGAATGGACTGAAACGGATGCTCAGATCATTAATATTCATTGACTCAGCTTTCACTATTGGATTTAAGCGGAAAGGTCACCGCGCAGCGCCAGGACAATCTCATTAATATTTGAAAGCATGTTCCATAGTAGGATACGTAAAGGCTGATTGGTCGACAGTCAGAAAGAGGTGTGGCTTTTAATATAGCGCCCACTCGTGACCACCTTAGGAATTAGAGTCACGTTTTGCTTATGCTGCTAGTTTTGCTAGTTTGAGAAGTTCCATACATTTAATTCAGTATAACGTATAAACAATGTGAAACGTGAAAACCCGCTACAAATATCACACTTACAAGCTTTATCTTCTTAATATTAAAATAGTATATATATTTGTTAAAATCATGTTTAATATTAGAATACAATGTTAATGACAAAAGAGCAGAATTTTACTATTTGACCGTACCCACAATACTACAACAATCTAAATTTATATTTTTCCCTTTTGATTTAGACATTTTTAGCCTATATATATTTACAACACTTACATTTGATTATGCCACTGAAACATTTTTTTAATCAGTTCACCAAAGTAAAGTATTTCAGTGTTTGTCTTTTTATTTTTATTTTGTGTCATATAAATGATTACAAACTCAGATTAAATTAAATATTACAACTAAATTATATATATATATATATATATATATATATATATATATATATATATATATATATATATATATATATATATATATATATATATATATATATATATATATATATATATATATTTATACACACACACACCTTCTACCTAAGGCTTGTTGCCTATCCAAGCAAATAATAACTTGACTTCTAGTTGATCATTTGGTGTCAGAAGTGTCTTATATGAAAGGTAAAGGCCTCTAGATGACGCTTATTTGACCTCAATAAAATATGATCATGTCTTGATTATTAATGATTTCATTAGGACAGTAAGCTCTGACTCTGCTTAGACTAAAGTCTCATCACTGAACCTTCAATAATGTCCAGTATAGAATATGTGGTCATGCTGCAGTGGAAACAGAATGAATATTGTGTCTGACTCCATCATGAGCTTGGAGGACTGCATCCATACATCTTTGACTCAAATCACTGATTAATAAAGTCATCTGGAATGGCAAAGAAAGCCTTCTTGCAGGACTCCCAGAGTTCATCAAGACTCTTTGGGTTCATCTTCAATGCCTCCTCCATCATCTTACCCCAGACATGCTCAATAATGTTCATGTCTGGTGACTGGGCTGGCCAATCCTGGAGCACCTTGACCTTCTTTGCTTTCAGGAGCTTTGATGTGGAGGCTGAAGTATGAGAAGGAGCGCTATCCTGCTGGAGAATTTGCCCTCTCCTGTGGTTTGTAATGTAATGGGCAGCACAAATGTCTTGATACCTCAGGCTGTTGATGTTGATCATCCACTCTGCAGATCTCTCGCACGCCCCCATACTGAATGCAACCCCAAACCATGATTTCTCCTTCACCAAACTTGACTGATTTCTATGAGAATCTTGGTCCATGCTGGTTCCAGTAGGTCTTCTGCAGTATTTGTGATGATTGGGATGCAGATCAACAGATGATTCAGCAGAAAAATCAACCTTCTAAATATACGCGCCTTCATTAAAAACCGCAATAGTTGATGTTACTTATGTTAATTTTGAAAATATTGTTCAATATTTGTACTTATTGTTATATATTGTAAAAAGCTTTTAATGAAATTAAAATCAATTACCAAATTAGAAATATAATTATATATAAATATAAAATTATAAATAAATAAAAAGATAGATAATTAAAATAATGAACTATATAATAACCTAGTTAAGCCTTTAAATGTCACTTTAAGCTGTATAGAAGTTTCTATACAAGTTTCTGCAATTATAAAAGGCATTATCAATAGAGCGCAGATATTACGAGTGACCATGGCAACATCTGAAAAAAAGAGATCAGCATTTCTTTCTCCAGCTGAACTTGATGTGCTCATGCAGAGTTGAGCATATATTAAAAAAGCAACACCACCTATTTGAATATTCCTTGTACTCTTTCTTTAAAATCTCCTATTTCGTGTAACCCTGATCTACCCCCTGCTATTCAAAACATTGGTTTTCGATCATGGAGACTAAAGGGCATTTTGGAAGATAGATCAGATATTCGAAAACAGGAATCTGAAATCATTTCAGTTATTAAAACAGGAATTTCATTTACCAAATAATGACTTTTAGAAATTTTTGCAACTACGACATTTTCTAGAATCGTCCTTTAAGGATGGCAGGATACGTCTTGATCTTTCTGACATGGAAAAACAACTGTATTCTTCATTCTCCCTCAAAGGGAAGATATCTTTTATTTACTCAATGTTATCCAATGAAGGGTGTTCTTCCTTTACCTCCTTGAAAGTTATATGGGAGAAAGACTGTGGAACCAATTTTAGTGAAGAAGAATGGCTTTCTATCTGCTCTGGCATATTTTTCAAAGGGGCCACAATATCAAACCATGAGCAAAATTTTAAATTCTTTTACAGAACTTATTTAACGCCAGTTCGTTTAAATAAGATATTCCCTAATGTTTCTCAGTGTTGTTTTAAGTGCAAATCCAATGTTGGTACTGTGATGCATGTATTCTGGGACTGTGACATGATTAAGACATACTGGAAAGAAATTCACAAATTAGTTCAGAAGATTATAATTCAATTCAATTCCCCTTTATTTGTATAGCGCTTATACAATGTAGATTGTGTCAAAGCAGCTTCACATAAAAGGTCACAGTAAATAGGAACAGTGTAGTTCAGTTTGTAGTGTTTAAGTTCAGTTCAGTTGAGCTCAGTTCAGTGTGGTTTAATAATCACTACTGAGAGTCCAAATATTGAAGAGCAAATCCAACGATGCGCAGCTCTACAGATCCCAAACCATGCAAGCCAGTGGCGACAGCGGAGAGGGAGAAAAAACTTCACTAATGGCGGAAGTGAAGAAAAAAAACCTTGAGAGAAACCAGGCTCAGTTGGGCACGACCATTTTAATTTCTCCGCTGGCCAAACGTCTTGT
This sequence comes from Danio aesculapii, assembly GCF_903798145.1. Taxonomy (NCBI): domain Eukaryota; kingdom Metazoa; phylum Chordata; class Actinopteri; order Cypriniformes; family Danionidae; genus Danio; species Danio aesculapii. Next base: position 2,640,453 of record NC_079449.1, on the reverse strand, counting down.
GCAGAGCTGCAGTCTCAGTGGCGGAGGCTGGAAGCTGGCCTCAGCGAAGACTCGTCTGTCTCTGGAGCGTCATAGGAATCAGTCTCATGTTCTCCACTCCTCCATGACCACCACAGTAGCTGCTCAGGATTCGGCCAGGTCCAGGATATGGAAACCTTGGGATCATCTCGTCGTTGGTCTTGGATCGAATCAGTGACTCTGCATAGTCTGAGGGCCTCGGGAAGAGTATCCCCAGGTGGAAATGGAGAATAAAGAAAATAATTAGCGTAGCTGATTATAAGTAAACCTTTTGCTCTTTCTCCAGCTGTTTATCTTCTGAACTGTAAAACTGCTCTACAACTTAGTCATGGACTAGAATCTGAGTTACACTTTTGTACATATCTTGCAAGAAAATGTATTATTTTGCTGTGGTCCTCTCCTAACATTCCTTCTGTCAATATGTGGATAAATCAGGTTGCCATTTTCTTACCCTTGGAAAAACTGACTTATGACTTGCGTCAGAAATCTGATGATTTCTGGCATATCTGGAATCCTCTATGGGAGTTTTTGGAGAATGTATCTTGATTTTTATTTAATTTTTATTTTAATTTATTATTTTTTTGTTAATTTTACCCTTCACAAAAGACTTGAATTATTAGCAGATGGACAATTGTATAATAGATTGCTATATTATTGTATATGATGACATGAGACACCTATACCACTGTTCTGTCATTGTAAATTTTTAAATAAAAAAAAAAAAGCAATACCACTGCATCAGTGAAACAGAAACAGATAGCATAGGAAAACAGCTGCTCAAGTTAATGCGTAATTTTACATTTAAAGTATTTAAATATTTAAATATTATAATAAAATAAGTAATGTTATGTGTGACGTTTATACATTTCTTACACACGTTGATCAGTTTTAATAGATTTAAAAGTGCACTTGTGCGTCTGCCTCTATTATTGATCAAGTGATAGAGGCTGATATGACATTCAGAATGTAAGCAGAACTAAACAATAGTTTTTAGATCGAGTTATAATCCCATTAATCTAGTTACAGTACACGTGGGAGGACAGTGAATTTAAGCTAATTATTTATTAAAATAGGACGAGCCATTCTCGTACGTGACTTTGTTTTGTGTGTGACTGAAATGTAGGCAATAGCTATGTTTCCATCCAAATATATTAATTAAGTTGATGTGCAAAACTGGAATAACGCAGATGTGCGAATAAAGCAGCGTTTCCATCCAACGAGTCAAAGAGAACACAATCGACACTTCCTGATTAAACGGGCGCCAAATATTAACAGTAAAAGCAGAATTTACTGTGGTAGAAGAAGAAGCTGCATCATCTTTATTTAATACATGACTTGCGCCTCAGAAGACAATGCTGACACACAATGAACGCGTGAGGGCGTTTGAAGCCATGAGATGAGGAGAACAGACGCTCTTGACAAGCTCCAGAGGTAATTAATAATAACGCTAAAGCTGCGGTCACACTGGAGTTTGTGTGTGCAAAATTCTGTCGTGCGGCGCTGCGAAAAGGGGCGGGATTAAACAAGATGATTAGACATTAAAAAAAGCGAGCGATTGCTCCATGTTTTAAATTTCTGTCCAGAGAGGTCGTGTTTTGATCCTCGATTGGTCTCAAGCAGTCAAGTGATGCGATTTCGCAAGTCAGAGTTCAGCAAGCTTGAACTTTGCACCGCATCAACCTGCGAAACTTGACGCATGACCTTGCGTTTCCGGTCTGACGCATTCGCGTGCGTATGAATGGAAGTCTATGGGAGGAAAAGCCCAGTGTGACCGCAGCTTAATTCTGAAAGGCATTTTAGAATGACCAAAACAACATTTCAGATGTGTTACAGTGTGCTCAGCCTGCTGGTTTGTCCATTCACACACATTTTCATCATCTTTTATAACAAACCTTTTTTTAATGCGTATACTGGAATTTGTTCAGTAAAAGTGTTTCCATCGTAGTTTATGCGCATCTTTTCTTATCGAATAAAAGTTTATTCTACTCAGTTATGCACGTTTTTAATGCGTATTTTCAAAAGTGATGTGCATCATGACGTTTCCATGCACATCTCCAAAATAAGCATTAAAATAGGTGAGTGGAAACGTAAGGCGAGAAATAGCGCTTCGTCTTTAAAAAGGGGAGGAGACCGACAGAAACTCAGAGTTTAGAGAATAAAACCTGCTCCTAACCAGGTTAGGTTGTCAGAGTTAGTTAGTTAAGTAAGTTACCACGGTAACTGACTGAGTTAAAGTTTCAGAAACAGGCTTGACTTACCCTGCTTTCTCCAGTTTGACAAACCTGCCATTTTGAAACGAAAAAGCCAGAGTTTCTCTCATTTCAGGGTTAAAGTACTCTGAGTTTTCACTTAACCTCCTTTCTGAAACGGGCCTCTGGTCTGATAAACTCACTGCACAGACAGATGAACCGCAGATGGCCATGGCATGGCTCGCACGACTTCAGCCATTATTCCAGCATAAGCGCGCACACTCTAAAGCCTGTTTCACACCGCAAGCGTCAGCAGCGCGTTTTTTCGGTGTCCATCCCTTCTGAAAAAAAAACAGCTTAGGCTGGTTGGCTGGTTTTAGCTGGTCGACCAGCCTGGTTTTAGAGGGGTTTTGGCCATTTCCAGGCTGGTTTCCAGCCATTTGCAGCCTGGTCTTAGCTGGTCAGGCTGGAAAATGACCAGCAAAAACCAGCTTGACCAGCCTCGCCAGGCTGGGAGCCCAGCCAAAACCAGCTATGTCCAGCTGAAACCAGGCTGGTCAAGCTGGTTTTAGCTGGTCATTTTTCAGCCTGACCAGCTAAGACCAGGCTGGAAATGGCTGGAAACCAGCCTGGAAATGGCCAAAACCCCTCTAAAACCAGGCTGGTTGACCAGCTAAAACCAGCCAACCAGTCTAGGCTGGTTTAAGCTGGATTTTTCAGCAGGGATGTTAACAGATAAGAGTTTTCATACCGTAGGCAGCTGCAGCGCGTCAGTGCGAGGCGTGAGCGTCGCTGAAGCAGCAGTGCCGCGACAGTTTCGGCGCTGGGTCTATTTTTGCCGCGCTGCTCACGCTCAATCAAAATGACAGTGCATTGATAATGACCAAAACACATTGAATGACAGTAAAACGTAGAAATTTTACCCAATAAATGCGGTAATAATATTCACTGATTTATATATAGTCAATCAACTGAATCGAATGAACTTAAACGATTAAAATCTGCAACAAACATTTATTTAGGCCCGAGATATTTATTTACGGGAGTTTTAGTCCATAGCGAAGTGTATTGTGGGTAGTGTAGTTCGACACGCAAGCTGGATGATGTGAGCTCGCTGTGTGCTCTGCAGCTGAAGCAGAGGAAGAAAGCTTTATTCGGCTTTGTTTTATGTTCACTCAAGTTATTCCACCCGGGAGCTGTTTTGCACTGTGTACCTGACAACACGACAATAAGTAAATGAAGGCCATGCATTAATTACTTTAGTCCATCTCATCCTTTGCGCGAGCTGTTACTCTGCCGGTGGACATTACTGAAGCGGAGAAAGTAACACTAGTTTGATCATGTATAAATATCATTATAACTATATAGTATAAATGTTAATATAAATAGGCCTACAACAACCTGACAATCAAAAACCAAATGACAGGATATCACAGGCTGAAAGCGTATATTGTGCAGCCCTAGTCCAAACACATGCACTATAGGTGAACTGAATAAACTAAATTAGCCGTAGTGTATGAAATGTGTGTGTAAATGTGAGTTTATGGGTGTTTCCCTGTAATGGGTTGCAGCTGGAAGGGCATCTGCTGTGTAAAAGATATGCTGGAATAGTTTGTGGGTTATTCCACCTTGGCGACCCCTGATGAATAAAGGGACTAAGGAAAATGAATGGATGAATACGCAACTAAAATCACACACACACACACACACACACACACACAGTCACACACACATTGGTTTGACCACAATTGTTTTAATTTTGTATCTCAAACTTTTACAGGAGTCACAAGTAACAAAAACAAGCAAAACATGTTTTAATCAGCATAAACTCACGCTCGCTTCATGCTCTAATTACAAAATGATGATGAAGAGGAGGAGGAAACGTCACAGTAACGTTAATTAATTGTCTTTCTGTCTGGGAGAAAGATTGAAGGGCATCGTGAGGATGAGAAGACTTTAAATACGGCAGATGAGCGTGTATGTGTGTGTCAGAGGTCCCGTTTCTGAGTGTGTATATATGTGAGTGTTTCAGTATGTGAGTGGATGTGTGTGTCTATGCATCGTAGTTGGGGTTTTTGCGCAGGATGACGAAGCCCTCCAGGATGGGAGTAACAGGGATGAACTCCTCTGTGGCCAGCTCTGCTCGCTCCCCGTGGGCCAGCAGCACCGGCGTGGTGTGTGTCTGGAAACCGGTGATGGCTTTGGGTTTACCAGCCTGACCGACCACATCTACTGCCTACACACACACAGAGGACAATAATCAGAATGAAGCAGCTGTCACATTCAACAACGCTTCTATTACACATGCACATATACATACAAACATACAGGGGTAGGACAAAGGGAGAACATGTACTGTTCTCCGAGTCCACCTTCACTGTCTATCCCACATCCAGGAGAGTTACAGTGTGGAGAAGCCCCAAAGAAGCGTCCCACCCAGGCTGCTGATGCCCAGAGTGAAGCATTGGGGTGATCAGTAATGGTTTGAGCTGCAATATTATGGCATTCCCTAGGCCCAATACTTGTGCTAGATTGGTTCTGGGTCACTACCCAGGCATTCCGTAGGACCATGTGCACCCAATGGGTCAAACATCCTGAAGGCGATGGCGTATGTATCAGGAAGATAATGCAGACATACCCACAGGGAGACTGGCGAAAGAATGGTTTGATGAAGATGAATGTGATGTTGAACAAGTTGGCCTGCACAGTACCCCGACCTAAATATTATTAAGCACTTTGGGGTGTTTTGGAGGAGTGAGTGAGGAATGGTTGTCCTCCATCAGCATCACGTAGTGACCTGGACACTGTTCTGAAGAAGAACGGCCCAAAATCTGTCTAGCGACTGTACAGGACTCGTATCCGCCATTCCCAGACAAACTGATGCCGTATCAAATCGTGATGTATGAAATACTGTCCAAGCCGCTACTCATTTGAATTGAGAAAATATTTGTTTATGACCACTTAGGCACGCATTGAAGTGAATTTTAGAGTCTCTGGACTTGCTGCACCACAGATAGACAATATTTTAACAATTTGTAAAAAATGAGCCACTTTCTAGCCATTTGATAGTGATTGTAGCTTTCGAAGGTATTAAATCGCTTTGTAAATGTTTATTATTAACATTTGTTGAGCATTTACATATGGTTTGATAGAGTGCATGGACCAAGTCTGCCACACGCCTGCTTTAGCTCAGCTACTAAATACGATCTCCAAAGACTACGTCGAATAGTTCAGACTGCTGAGCGAATCACTGGTACAACCCTTCCTACTCCCCAAGAACTGTACTTATCCAGAGCGAGCAGAAGGGCTGCCAAAATCACTCTGGACCCCTCACACCCAGCACACCGCCTCTTTGAACTTTTACCTTCTGGTCAACGCTACAGAGCACTGCGCACCAGAACAGCCCGACACAGAAACAGTTTCTTCCCTCAGGCAATCCATCTCATGAACACTTGATGATAATAATTGTGGAACCAACATCACTACTTGCTATACACTTTTATACACATATACACTTATTTAACAACACACTTTACATGCCAATTTGCACATAACAGCTGCACATATAACATTGTATATAGTAATAAACATGTACATACACTTGTCAATTTGTATATTGCATTCACTACTTACTTCTATTTTTTTAAATATATTTATTATCTGTTTTTGTCCTGTCTCTGTTATCCTGTCGCACTGTAGAAGCCCAGCCGTCGACTTGTGTACCCTGATAGAAACCGATGTTTAGAATTCTAAAACGCATGCTAGATAAGATCACAGGGAGCTTCTGGGATCGCGAGAAATGCAAACGGCTGAAGTATAAGGTAGACTCAATGAGAAGTACACATGTTTGCAAACCTACCTAAAGATACAACCAATAATTCAGATTAGAGCGATAATGTGGAGAATATTGCTCTTGTGTTGAGCCCAATGAGCCTTGCATCTAAAAATAGAGCTAGCGTGTTCCTTTAGTGATATCGCTTCGACTCACGCTGAAAATGGCGGACGTGAATCAACAAACTGAGGATATGATGACGCACCTATCAATCAATATTGGTGGGCGGGGGGACCGCTCTCCTACGTCAAGTTGCGGTCGGTTTGAAAACCGCTCCAATTGGTCCACCATTTATCATGTTGTTAAATTGAAAAAAAAGCACTGGGTGTGTTTATATCACCCCAATATGACAGTCTATACACCATACATGCACATATGTCTGTCTAAACAGCTTGAAAAGTAGATTTTTTACCATAGATGCCCTTTAATGAAGGAGACTTAATCCCAAATACAAAAATGAATTACACTTGCAGCAAAATGTCCCGAAAGATGGTTCTGGTCAATTAAGGCTCTGGTTATCAGCAGATATAGGTGCAGATCTTCATTTCTGTAGTGTGTTTTTAGCAGTTATTTAATGCTGGGCGTGTCATCGTGATTGACAGTTTCTCAAAGCAGACATCGGAGCTTCAGCAGGAGATTGAAGTGTTATTATTCCATTTCTGTGTTCTTTTACCATGATAAAATGAGTTGTTCAGCCGTAAACTACTTTCTGACCTACAGGATCTGATGGATCACTGTTTATTCTGTAAGGTCAGGGCTTTATCTGTTTTTATTATTAGTTTGCTGATACACGCCTAACCATGACTGGGAAAATACAGGTGATGGACATCTAGCAGTAATTATCTTTATGGGTCTGAAATAATAATTAGGAAGACAAAACTAATGTTAGCGGATCTCCATGTTGATCTCCTGTAAGGTTATTTGAACTTGATTTACAGGACGTCTCTGACATTTGAGTTTCGGCATGTTATTGAGTTAATCTACTGAATTTGCTGTTATAAAATATGAATGTTGTAGAAACCGAATATTAAATAACAAATAGAGCTGTAAATGTTATATATTATTTATATACATCATTTACTGTTGGCTTTTTATTTGAAAACTCCTACTAAACATTAAAATGAATGTAAATATTTATTTATATATATATATATATATATATATATATATATATATATATATATATATATATATATATATATATATATATATATATATATATATATATATATATATATATATATATATATATATATATATATATATATATATATTTTTAGATGAACACCTATAACTTCCCGCGATGTTTTTCCCATGTGTGCAGTAATGAACACTCACCTGTCCGACCCGGACGGACACCGGTAGCGGTCTGAGCTCCTCATCAAACGTGACCAGCATACGAGGCTGCATCGCCGCCACCAGACCGTACAGGATATAATGAGACTTTCCCAGGATTACTGCAATGAGGATTATTAACATGAGCTGTGTGTTTCAGACAGAGATGTGTGTGTGTCTGCAGGACTGAGGCTCTTACGGTTTTTGACGTCCAGGAAGGACACGAGGACGGTGAGCAGCCCAGCAACGGCCACCTGACTCATGAGCTGCCGGTCACTGTGATACGGGCAGAGCGTCAGCGTGCCTTTACCCAGGTGAGTCAGACCCTGATGCACAGACAAATTGTTAACTAGTTACAATACTATATAATAACTCTCCATGCTTCTGAAAAACATTGGACAACTGACAGTTTTCATGTGATAATGCAGCATCAGGATAGATATATATGATATAGTGTTACTAATCAATGGCGGCATAGTAGCTCAGTGGTTAGCACTGTGGCCTCAAAGCTTGAGGGTCGCTGGTTTGAGTCCCAGCTGGGCCAGTTGGCATTTCTGTGTGGAGTTTGCATGTTCTCCCAATGTGTGCTGCATGTTAAATTGACTGTAGTGTATGAGTGTGTATGTAAATGAGTGTTTCCCAGTACTAGGTAGCAGCTGAAATGATGGCATCCACTGTGTAAAACATGCTGGAATAGTTGGCAAAAATATCAGACAGAAAGGACAAATTGATGGATTCGTGTCGAATGTTAGCATCATCGAACCATAACTTCATTCTTTTGCCATCTCTTTCAGATTTAGGGTGCACCTAGATGTTTGTTTGGGAACCTAGTGCATTTGCCCCCTTAGCTTGGTTGGTTTGGGCATATGTGAATCCAGTGATCAGGCTCGGATCCACACCAAATGAATCAGTCCGAGATCGACTAAATGATCTCTGCTCAGTTGAAACAAACTCTGCAGCAGATTAATTGTAGTCAGAAAGCAATACAATACAACAAACTAAAAAAAACAGGCTATATCACAGTGTTTTATAGATATGTAATATCCATATATACGGCTATTCGAAGTGAGAATAATGAGTAGGGTGTGACATGTTTTATTTTGGTCCATTTAGAAACTTTACCGTGTGAAAGTGAGCTGCATTAAGGTCTACAGGTCAGGGTTCAACGATAAGGATTCTTTCTACTGGCCAGTCTTTCAGATTTTTACTTGCCCTTCCAATTTTTTACTGGCCACACCAAACAAAAGAAGTTAATAGCCATTTCTTAGCCACATACAGTATTTTAAATAATGTTTCAAAAGCCAAACATAATTGTAATACCTACCGTTTTTATTCAGCATAACTTTTTTAATACAGTGGACAATTAAAAAAAAATTCACATGATGAAACTAAATTTGTTAGTATATATATATATATATATATATATATATAAAATAAATAAATAAATAAATAAATATAAATCCATCCATCTGTCTGTGGGTTGTTTTGTTTTGTTTATAATTTTATCATTATATCCATCATTCTTTCATTCGTTCTATCATTCTCTCTGTTGTTGTCTATCATTCTTTCTGTCTATCCATCTATTATTTATCATTCTGTCTTTTGTTCTTTCAGTCATTGTTCTATCATATTGTTTTATCTATCGCTTTATCTATCTGTCATTCTATCCTTTTATTTGTCTATCTATCATTCTATAGGACTAATTTATATATATATATATATATATATATATACTAACAAATTTAGTTACATCATGTGAATTTTTTTTAATTGTCCATTGTATATATAAAAACGTATATATTGTATATATTTACAAAAGTTTGGGGTCAGTTTTATAAATTTTTTTAATGTTTTTTTAAAAGGAAAATTCAGTTCAGCAAGGCAACATTCATTTAAATGTAAAAAAAAAAAAATTAATTGTTAAGTATTTATGAAAATTTTAAATAACTGCTTTTCTTATTGTATGCAGTTTAAAATAAAATAATTTCTCACGACATTATTGCTTTTATTACTATTACCATTAATAATAATAATAATAATAATAATAATAATAATAATAATAATTAACATTAGACTGATTTCTGAAGGATCATGTGACTCAAGACTGGAATAATGAAGCTGAAAATTCATCTTTAAAAATCACTGGAATAAATGGATTTAATTAAATAATAAACTACTTTTAAACAGTTATCTTATAGTGCAGTAACATTTCTCAATTTTACAATGTGTGCTGTATTTATGATGAAATAAATGCAGCCTTGTTCAGCAGGAGAAGCTTATTTTAAAACCTTTAACAATCATACTGACCCCAAACTTTTGACCAGTTGTGAATAGAATATTTTATAAGCGAAAATGTGCACTTTAATTTTGACACCCACAGACACAATCACCAAATATAAATCAGAGAGGTCAGACAATCTCATACAGAGCCTCATTTCAGTTGTCAAGTTTTGTAAAAATCTATCTATCTGTTGAATTAATCTATGAAAGAAACGTTGGCTAAAATTCTGCGTTATAGGCTTAAATTATAGAAAGAAATAACAGATGAACCGAGACTGCATCAGATCATGAAGCAGATCAATGTTGATCTTTCTTTTGAGCTGTCAGTGCAGAAATGAACAAAACAACAGGCCTAATACAACATAATATTTGATTAAAATATGGAAAAATTATCAGATGGTAACTTTTCCTAATAGATAAACAGCTCCCGGTAATATTCCAGCATGATTTCACTTTCGTATTAGACCTATGATATCTCGCCCTGCTCATCATTCTCTCTTCATATAGCTGTATAAGTGGCTATTACACAATCATAAGACACTGTGATATAGCCTGGTGTGTTAGTTTGTTGCATTGTTTTGTTTTCTCACTACAATTAATCCACTCAATAGAGCAGAGACCATCTCATTCAGGCTATCTCGGACTGATTGATTTGGCGCGGAGGCGAGCGTGATTGCTGGATTCACATATGCCAAACAAACCACGCTAAATGGGGAAACGAGACAGATTCCGAAACAAAGGTCTGTGTGTAAAAAGCACCTTAAGATTGTATTTTGCACGCCAAACTTTTGTTACAAGGCAGCGCTGGCCCGATCAGGCCAATAACCATTCTGTACACTGGCCCGAGTGTCTCGCATGCTGGCCCTGGGCGATCAGGCAGTCCTTATTGTCGAGCCCTGCAGGTGTGAACGTAAATCCTCTAAAGTAACTACCAGAGTCTATTACTTTATTCCTACACCAAAGTCAATGAATGTTTACAAGTGTTTGTTGTTCATTTCAGCCCAGATGATCACAGCGCTCTTTAACAGCAGCTGATGGCTTTCAAACCTCTTAATCGTCCTATTGGCACCAGCAAATGTGCACATATAATTATGTGTATTCATATAATCACATGACCGTGTTCATGATGAGATATGGCTGTGTTTGTGCTCACCTGTGCGAGTCGGACCATGAAGAGGTTGTTGGGGTCTTTGGCGTGGTACTGCGCCAGCTGTCTGAGCATCGCTGCCAAACGCGCATTATTTGTGCCTGCACATAAACACAACACAGAGCACATCACACACACAGACTCGCTCTGATTGGCTGAAATGCCAATTTAATACCAATGACAACTATGTTTGTAAGAGCATAAGATCAGTGAACACTGCTTCAGGTGCAGGGAATAAGTAGACATTAGATAAAAATATAGAAAGAGTAGTGGGTCCACATTATATATTTACAGACATACACAAACAAACACGTGTAAGCATACAAAAACACATGTTCGCACACATGTACAGAGACACACACACAAAACATCCCAACACACACACACACACACACACGCATGCATGCACAACCAAAAACACACACACATAAATGCGCTCACACACACACACAGATGCATACATAATCAAAAACACATGCACACACAAGCTTGCAAACACACATGCACACAGACACACACAAACGCATGCATGTGTTTTTGTGTTTGTAGATGTGCATGCACAACGTCCTCAAATGGGATGATTTTTGGTGATGAATCTTATTTTGACACATAATTTGGGAAAATGCTTTGAAAATTGTTAAACTTAACAACACAATCTTAGCAAATTGACTCCCCTTTGGTTATGTTGGGGGCTGTTTTTTGCCCCATTGACCTCCATTATAATCACATATTATGACTGCAAAGCCATCACAGCATATAAGCATGCATTCTTCATTGCTGCTGGTTTTCCCTGTTGGAAGAGGGTCATTTTTACCGTTGATCATCAGTTACCGTGCAAAAAAAGCATAGCTTCTGCCTTTTATATGGCGTTATAAGGAGTGTGTGTGTGTGAGCAAGAGGAAGAGAGAGACCTTTGTGCACATATCTTGATGCTGAATGTCTGAGAAAATCAAAATCAGCCCCTCAGCTCTCAGAACACAGTAACTGTATGTCTGTAAACACACTATAATCTGCTGTTTTACTCCACAGATCTCCATATAAGAGTCAGAAACTCTTTTGCACAGGCCTATCTAAATGTATTAAAGGGCGCCTGTGATAAAAATCATCTATTGTAAGTTGTTTGGACAGAACTGTGTGTAGATTAGAGATGCATCGATCCTGATACTTGGATCGGATATCGGTTTGATAGCGCATATTCTTGGCTGGATCGGGTATAGGTCAGCTGGTACCGATCCAAATCCGATCTTGCGCGTGGGTTATATTCTGTGTAATTCATAACCCAACAAAAGCCTCAAAAGGTAGCCTATTAAAAGGCACTAGAAAGTTCTCATGTAGGCCTACTATATCCTAAATGTTCTGAAGCCATTTTACAGTTTAATGTGAAGCACAGATGAATATTCAAGTGGTTTAATTCATGTTCAGTTCAGCGCTTCCCTCCACTGCGCCTGTCTATTATTCTCCGTTCATTCACAATTCAAATTGCGTGTCGCGTTCATGACAACTTAAACTCTCCAAGACTAATTATTCCTGTTAATATAATAAATCAACTGAGAAATGCATTAAGTTTTGCATTAAATGTTTTATTTTGACCTGCAACATGGAGTTCATTGCTGTTTTTAAATTGCGCTGTCTGTTAGACCAGCAGATCACATTCACAATACTGGAGTAGAGAGGGTTATTACCTGCTCTTCACACGCAAACTTTAATGTGTAAACTTTAAATGAGAAAAGGCTCAATAATACATTGGACAGATCTTCATTGCACTGACTTCTTCCCTTTGTGCTGCTGTTTTAGAAGTATCTGTATACCGGAGGGCTGAGTTTATTCTTCAGTGGGGAATACTTTAGGTGCTTTAGTTTGTCAAGCCTCAAAAAAAATCTAAGTAGTTGATTAAATTAATAAAAGTGAAACTGACGGCCCGGCGCATATGAATTGTCATCTACAGAATATTATTTAGCCTAATATAGGCTACTCTGAAACTGAATATTTCACTGTCATTTTATATATATATATATTAACATTTTATTTAACAGACCTGTTTGACAGTTTGTGCGCTGAGGCATATAAGCAGACCTTGTTTTAAACTTGACCTCAAATATTTGTTTATTTTGTAGATAACTGACCAAAAATACATTAAAATAACCTAAAAATGATACAAAACGAAATGAGTTTCAAATATATACATGCTTTCAGTTTCTCCATCTCACTCGCGGCCAGTTTAGGCGAGGGAATGTGTCTGTATACCGGAGGGCTGTGAGCTGTCATGCTGCATTCATGCTGAGCCAGGCCTGATTATCTTTAAATCTTTTCCCGCTTAAAAAATTAAAAATAAATAATGTTTATTAAGTAAAACTGGCCTCAGACGTTTAGTTTAGTCTGCTTCAAACCTGTGGGAAAATATCTGGCTTTGCCTAAAGGCTAGTTATTTTACCCACGATTAGAGTAGCCTATTACAGATTTCAAAGAAAAATCTTAATATTAAAAAGGAAACATGTCGGCGCAATAGCCTAGTGGTTAGCGCGTCGACATATGGTGCAGTAGCACTTCAGGGCGTCACGAGTTCGAATCCCGGCTCGAGGACATTTCCCTACCCTACCCCCCTCTCTCTCTCCAACTTCGCTTCCTGTCCTAAATACTGTCCTATCTAATAAAGGCAAAATAGCCCAAAAATAAATCTTTAAAAAAAATTTTTTAAATAAATAAAAATAAAAAACATAAGCTGGACCACAACAAATCATATCAATGTCATAACAAAAGCTCAAATAATGTAGCCCATAGTTTATAGCAAGCATCAAGTTTTTGGTTAGATTGTGCCATCTGTCATAACAGTAGGTTTATAGGTCTGTTATTTTTACTAAAGGAGATAACTACTATTTGAGTTCATCACCAGACCTAAACAGTTTTATGTTAATAAAAAAAAAATGGCACAGTATCGGGATCGGATCTGTATCGGTCGATATTCAGAATTTTGGTATCGAGATCGAATCGGTTGCAAAAAAAAGGTATCGGTGCATCTCTAGTATAGATATAGTGTGTCCAGAGACATATTGGAGCGATAGCAAACAAGTCTCTTTTCTTAAAAACTTAAAGAATAAATTGGACCCAAATCCCAGAGAGTCCGAGGCCCATCGCAATGTGACGTAGGAGTGTGGTATTCCCAGCCCACTGAATTGATTGGCATGTGTCATGTTTCTATGATAACATTTAAGCACATGTCCAGAACATTTTTAGAAAATAAACTGAGATTAAAATACCTGTTCCAATGCTCTGCGATTTTTATAAGTTTAAAAAAAATTTTAAATAAAGAAAATAAAATCTTTAATAAAGAGAGTAAAAAAAATAAATAAAATTTGAATAAAAAAACAAACAAAAAAACAAACACGCTTGTAATACTTAACGGCTGTAATCACCACGGCCGCATGGTATTTCAGCTTCATCCATCTCTGTATCCGTCACTGACTGCTGTTTATCTGATGTGACAGACACACATGGGAGCGGTGGGCAGGGAGAAGTAGCTCATTTGCATTTAAAGCCACAGGCTACAAAAACAGCTACATTGTAAAATGGCCAGCTTCTGGATGCTATAATAAATAATCTGATGGGTATTTAGAGCCAAAACTTTACAGACACATTGTGGAGACACCAAAGAGTTATCTAACATCTTGTAAAAGAGGTAAAATAGGAGCCCTTTGAAGCGGTCAACAGATGATCACCAATAAAATCTACACATTTGATTTCTTCCCAACAGGGAAAACCTGCAGAAATCAAGAATGCATGATTATATGCTGTCATGTCTTTACAACCAATGTTCTTACAATGAAAGTCGATTGGGCAAAAACAGCCCCCAACATAACCAAAGGGGAGTTAATCTGAACAGTACACAAGGGGTTATTAATTTTTCAGTGTGTGTGTGCTGAAGTTTGCACTGACCGCTGCCCACCAGGCCCATGGCGAAGATGGAGTTGTGTGAGACTTCAGGATCGGCATCGTGGGAGAATTTGCTGAGTGTGTCCAGAATGTTGAGCCTCGGGTTGGAGACGGAGATAAGAGCGAGCGCCAGCGGGACGGCCCTCCGCAACGTGGACTCACCGTAACGCAGCTGAGCAGGAGAAACACAGCATTAAATACAGCAGACATGGAGAACTACACGCTCCACACGGGAAAATACAGATGTTAACTCGCACATCAGTATATCATAACAACGGAATAATTGTAAATTACTTTTGAATGTATTGATTGTGTTTGGTGACACAGTGGCTCAGTGGTTAGCACTGTGGCCTCACAGCAAGAAGGTTGCTGCTTTGAGTCCCAGCTGGGCCAGTTGGCATTTCTGTGTGGAGTTTGCATGTTCTCCCCGTTTTGGCGTGGGTTTCCTCTGGGTGCTCCGGTTTCCCCCACAAGTCCAGAGACATGCGCTATAAGGCAATTGATGAACTAAATTGGCCTTAGCGTGTGTGCATGATGGTTTCCCAGTACTGGGTTGCGGCTGAAAGGACATCTGCTGTGTAATTCATATGCTGGAATAGTTGGTGGTTCATTCTGCTGTGGCAACCTCTGATGAATAAAGGGAATATGAATAAATGATTGTGTTTGTGTGACAGACTGACCAGGTGACCAAACGTGCGCAGGGCCATTTCTGAGCCGATCTCCTCACCCATAGCAATGAGAGCGATTCCCAACACCGCTACACCCTGCAGACACACAAGACTCACACATTGAACAACAACACACAGACATACACACACACACAAAAAGATCCACTCTCTCTCTCTCTCAGACCACTGACACACACACACACACACACTTCAGCTCCACACATTTTTCTCTCTCACTCACACTAGGGTTGGGTATCGTTTAGAGTTATTTCGATACAGGTGCTAAATCGATACTTTTAAAATGGTACCGGTGCCAACACGGTGCCTGAACCGATACTTTTGGGCCACAAAATTAATTGAAAAGAATTAACAAAAATAATTATAATAGAACAATATAAAGTTTAAAAGTAAACATCAATTCATATATTTGAATTACATTAATACATTTCCTTTGATCATTTGTTGTTTAGCATGAATTTAAGATTTGCATCATGACATTACATTAGCTTATTCTAACCTGTGGAAAGGCTGTCAGCAAAATACTGAACTCTTTTTTTTTTCTAGGGTTGAGGCTTGTGCCTGTGTTTACATGGTTATCAGTAATCTAATGATTTGCCTTAATCTAAATAAGACAATAATATGATCAAGATGTTGACATGAGTTGCTTTTTGAATGTTCCTGTCATGATCCTGTCTTACATGTTATAGTACATGGATCGATTAATGTCATTGCGTCATCGCGCTATCCATGTTTCCTGCACAGTTTCATGTAATTTCAGATGTTTCATTTTTTATTTGTCGACTTTAACTGCAGTTTCACTTTCATTCAGGAACATTTCATTCATGCCTCCATGACAAACAGGTATTTGATGCAAGCATTATGTAAGGACTGGTGGAAGAGTGCTCTGGTAATGGAATTTGATACCGCATGTTGAATGGAAAGAAAAGGACGCAGGTATCTGTGGTGCTTTAAGGTAATTAAAAATCACTGTTAACATTGTAGTCTTGACTCATAATCAGAGTATTGTCTAAATCATATTAAAATTGGAGTATTGGTGTCCATGTACGTACTCACTGAAAGTGCCAGAGGATGTCGCAAGCTGTCACAGACAGTGCATTCTTCTGCCTTGGAGCCCTCAAATGTGTCATTAAGTTTGACGTGTTTCCCACTTACAGGCAACTTTTATAAAGCATCTGCTTCACATTGCTGTGTCAGAGTCATTGCTTGTAAAATACGCTTTAGAACGCTTAATTTAAGCAAATTTGATGAACATGCGTGCTGATCTGAAGAGAGTCGCTCTCCGAATACGCTGTACTGAGTGCGTCCCCTAAAGCAACAAGAACAAACAGCTGACATCGCCTGTCCGTATTGTTCATTCGAAAACCTCTGTATACTTTCATTTATCTTGGTAACTGTAATAATTTTTTTGGTTTAAAGTATAGGGAGATTGTTAACATGTTACTCTCTCTCTACTTTGTTGACCCGAAAGGAGGTTATCCAGGTTACAAATGAGGAGAGCGCGCGGGGGCGGGGTTTTCGGGAGAATGTTGATTGAAGAGGTCTTGTGTGTGTGTGAGAGGAGTGAATTAACTCCGTGCAGGCCGTCAGTGCTAGCTGTCTGTTTTTGCTGTCGAGACAGGCCGTGTCCAACAACTTAAAAACCAGTACAGCGTCAGGAAGCGTCGTATTATACCTTTTCATCCGATTGTATCGCTGTTTAAAATCAATTATGTAGTCCGCCATGGAAATCGAACTGTCCTTAGTTATTCCATCAAAATAAGAGTACGCTTCATACGCGCGATCCTTTTCCTCTTTTAAGAACACATCATCCAGCTTAGCCATCAGTGCTGCCATACCAGTATCACTGTCTAAATCCTCTGCAGATTTTCCATCGCCGTCTCACGGGCCCTGCCTTCAAGCCCCAAGGCAACAGCGAGAGCCTGTTTGCTTTTGTCGAGTTCGGTGACCCGCGTCCAGATATTACCTTCATTTTTCCAGCACTCGTACGACCTTGTTTCGTCAAACTTCGGCGGCACTTTATAACTAGCTGCCATCATTCAACCATCCTCTGCTACCATGTAAAGTTGAATAAACACGACGTTTATTTAGTAAGCACACTTTATTTTGTTAATTCACTCCTCTCACACACACAAGACCTCTTCAATCAACATTCTCCCGAAAACCCCGCCCCGCGCGCTCTCCTCATTTGTAATCCGGATAACCTCCTTTCAGGTAAACAAAGTAGAGAGAGAATAACATGTTAACACGTATTCCTCAAAAAAGTTTAGGATTAAATGTTTAGAGATGGTGTGACAACACGTACCTATGTTTGGCTTTGATGCACCTCTTGATGCTTCTTACATCCTTGTCGCAGCAACAGTGGCACCGAAATTAGGCACCGAAATTCATATGCAGATTCGGTACGTTACATACCGGTTACAAAGATACCGGTGCTATAATGGCACTGGGTTTCAGTACCCAACCCCAACACACACACACACACGCACACACTCAGCACCATGCGCACACTTTCTCTCTCTCTCTCTCTCTCTCTCTCTCACACACACACACACACCTGATGCGAGCCCATGTCTGCGGACTCTTTCTTGTCTTTGTCCTTCTTGTCCTTCTTGTCTTTGTCGTCGTCTTTGTCTTTGTTGTCGAAGTGTTCACTGCAGATGTGGAGCAGCTGCTGCACCTTCAGCACGTTACCGGAGCCTGATACACACACACACACTCATGCATGTGTTTTATATGAAGAATGTGTGTGTGTGTGTGTGTGTGTGTGTGTGTGTGTGTGTGTGTTTGCTTCACCTGCGTATGCGCAGACGTCCACCAGTGTGTTTCCGAAGCTGCGGAATGGTTCGGGGACCACCTGAAGAGCGGCCAGCGTCGTCTCGATCGCCTCACCTTTACCTGTGTGTGTGGGTGTAAGAGAGACATGATGAGTGAGTGTTATAAAAAAAAGTGGGTGTGTGTGATCGTGTGAGTGACTGTGAGAAAATGAGTGTGTGTTATAAATAGACTTGAGTGCTAGTGAGTGAGTGTGTGTGAGAGAGTGTTACAGAGATTGAGTTAGTGATTGATTGTGTGTGTGTGTGTGTGTGTGTGTGTGTGTGTGGGTTAGAGAGAGAGTGTTTGTGAGTTAAGAGTGTGTGTGTGTATGTATGTATGTATATATGTGTGTGTGAGTGTGTGTGAGCGAGTGTTAGTGTATGTGTCAGTGTTACAGAGTGAGTGAGTGTGTTTGTGAGTGTGTCATTAGCCGCGTTTCCCCCATCGCGCCTAAAGCAAGTGAGCCAGGGCTCGTCGCGTTTCCACTGTCACTTCCAGAGCCTTATCGGGCTAAAGTGGGGCTTCCACTGGGCCAGCCGAATACCTTGGGCCAAAGAGGGCCAGCTGGGGTTTCGGGGCAGAGTGGAAAGAGAGGCGGACTTTGCTTGAGTCTGGTAAAGATGGCATGCCATCATTACACTAGTTTTCCGATAGCACACGAGTACATACGCCAAATAAATAAACAAGGGAAAGAAAACTGGATATAGCTGGTCAGTTTAAGATATTTCATAAAACACCTTATAGGCTAGGGGTCTTTTTGCGTATGATCGCCCTTATGTTTCCCTTTTAAATGCAAGGCTGTTGTATAAAATAATAAAGTTTTCATTTATAAGTGACATTCTTTGCTGCGTCCTCCTTGATGTTTTAATAATGCAGAATAATCTTTACATCATATTAAAGACACAGCAGCCAGTAAAGGTTGTCGAGAGTTTTTGTCAAGTTTAAAAGGTGTGTTCGTGCGCGTTTAGATGCCTGTATGTGAATGTCAGACCAGGCAAAAGAGCGCTCGCTTCACAGCTCTGTTGAGTCCGCGAGCGGCTTCTTTCTGTTTGTATTTATTTTGGAGATAATACACAACATGAATACAACAGAAAGACAAAAACTTAAATTTCGTGTCCATGTTTGTAGACTCAAAACTATAGTGTCATATCTTGATAAAACAGCCTAAGCTATATTGAAATAATTTAAAGAATCACAAATATCGGAAATAATAATCATATTAAATAATATCAAATCATATTAAATAAATAAACCAATATAAAACAAATAAAAGCTAGAACAATGTAGGTATATACACAATACACACAAATTACACCGTATTAAAGCCATATATAACTTTCATTTTACAATGGCCTATCTGAAAAAAAGATTTTAAATTATTTTCTAAAAACTATAAACACTGGAGGAGGTTTGAAATATTATTTATTAAATCTTTGGATACGATGATATTAATCAAATCGTGCAAACAGAGCATTTTTGAGTGAGTGAAAGCATTAACCTTCTTTCTGTCTTCCTGTCCTGCGCAGCGCCGCTTTACATACGCATTGGGGGAAACTGCAAATACAAAATGTGTTCTGTGTCCTCAAACAAGTGTGTATGTTTTATATGACGTGGTAAAAATGAAATTTTAAATACATGTAGAGCTTTATTAGTGAAAAGCTGCTGAGCGCAACGAAATATAGGCTAGATTTTATTATTTGCTCTTATGCGCTGAAACACTTAAAGGGCACCTAGGTTAGCCCTTTTTTCAGATTTAATATAAGTCTTTTGTGTCTCCAGAAAGTGTGTGTAAAGTTTCAGCTCAAAACATCCATCAGATTTTTTATTATACCTTTTATTAAATTCCTATTTATACATTTTTTCACTGGGTGGCCGTTTTGGTGTACTGCTTCTTTAAGGCTCGTCCTCCCCACCCACCGTTTCTATGTGCCTTAATCTCCTACCTCGGATGCGTCAGACAACAGACAGACTTAAAGGAAGCAGATCTCACGTAGCGTTGGTGAGAAATACTACAGTAAGAACTTTACCAATAAGTATTTATTGTGCTGTTGCATGGCAGGGTCACACAAAGTTCACGCGCACACACACACACTGCAGCAGACACACACAGACAGACACACAGACAGACAGAACGCCCATTTAGCTTTGCACTCTTTTTGCACGCAAATGTGACAGGATACAGATTAATCTCCACTGCTGTATGGATATCTCTTGGATTAATGTACAAAATAAACCTGATTTAACGTCCACAAACCGGGATTGAAGCATCTTCCTTTATAATTGTTCTGACACGCGGCTGTGCTGATGAATTAAAGCTAAGCTAAATCGCTGTACTTCATTACACACATGCTCTGTTTTAAAACATGTTAAACATGTGAAACTCACTCGTGATCACGTTTGATGATGATTGATGATCTTAGCGGACTGAACACACCTTTTATTCCCGGCTGCTTAGCGCACGTCCCCTCTTGTTGATATGATTAAGCACATGACTACCGGACATGTTAATGCGTGCAGCTGTCAATCAATTCGGTGGGCGGGGGGACCGCTCTCCTACGTAAAGTTGCGGTCAATCTAAAAACCGCTCCAATTGGTCCACCGTTTTTATGTGGCTAAATTGAAAAAAAAAGCACTGGGTGTGCTTATATCACCCCAATATGACGGTCTATACACTATATCTACACATATGTCTGTCCAAACAGCTTGAAAAGTAGATTTTTCACTATAGGTGCCCTTTAACACTTTCCTTTACTTATGATCACTGAATAATATGCAACATCCTTAAATAAAGGGGAATTACATATGAAGTGTCATATAGCCTAGAGAAAATATTAATGTTTTAGGTCTCTCTAGAGCATTTTGGCTGAAGGTCTGACGACGTCTATCTAAACGAGGATGTTATTGAAAGAGAATTTCTGTGGTTTTATATTATGGATGGTGCGCTCATTGCGCCGGTTCTCTCCGTTAGTGGCGAGACCAGTCGGTCCACGATGCCAACAGTCAGTTGGCGAGTAAATGAATATGATGAATGGAAACACACAGGCCTGTGCGTATAGACATATAATGTTATGCTGTACGGTAACGTGTCATTTGTTTATTTCAGTTGTCTTCATTTTAATGGTTTCGTGATGATGCAGTGGTGTGCTTTATCTGGAACTGGGCAGGTTGTGTGATGTTTGATTGGGGGCATTCTGGGGGAAGGGTTTGCATGACGCGCTGCGAGCTACTAGCCCAACAGTGGAAAGTGACATGATTTCGGCCTCACTGCTCAACCTCTTGGCCGATTGGCCGGGCCCGATAAAAGCCCTGGCTCGGACTGGCCCGACAGTGCAAATGCAGCTAGTGTGTGTGTGTGTGTGTGTATGGGTTAATGAGTATGTGCGAGAGAGAGTGTGAGTAAGTAAGTATTTGTGTGTGTATATGTCTGTGAGTGTGTGTGTGTCTCTCACCGAGGTGGTTTAGCCCAAGGCCGAGCGGCAGCCAGCGTGCGCACGTGTCCTTCAGCTCCTGCTCACTCTTCTCCATGATGGTTTGCAGGATGGTGGAAGTGACATCACCGTTACAGGAACCCACAGCGATCATCCCACATGCCAGAGCCGTCACTCCTGCTACCTGCAGAACACACACAAACAGGGCCATCATACACACAAATAAATCAATATATTTATACACACACACACATATACACATATATATATATATATATATATATATATACACATATACACACATGTACATACACATACATACATGTATATATATACACACACACATGCAAACATACATACAAACAAACATACATACAAACATACATACAAACATACATACATACATATATATATATATATATATATATATATATATATATATAGACAAAGCATATACACACACACACCAAAATGGACATAAAACACACACACACCAAAATGGACATAAAACACAAACACACTCACACCTACACAGAAATATGGACATTACACGTATACACACTCATATAAACCCCAACCACTCCACACACACAAACACACACCACAAAAAACACACACTCACTGACTCACATGCACACACAATTAACGCATACAGACTCATACACACTAAATGCTCCACAAATACACACACCAAACACGTCCAGACACGCACGCAAAAAAAAAAAACGCATGCACACAAAAACACACACACACTAAATGCTCCATTTTCGCTCTCTCTTACACACACAAATCAAACCAAACACAAACAAAATGCCTTACACACACACACACACACACACACACACACACACACACACACACACACACACACACACAAACATCAAATATACAAACGCTACACATACGTAAATAAAGACACATGTATACACACACACACATACACACACACACACGCAAACACAATCAAATTCAGACACACTCACCTCCATGCTGGATTTGGAGTCTCCCATGACAGGAAGTAGAAGAGAAAGCACATCCTCTCTGTTAGAGCCGGCGTATGCCAGACCGAGCCTACACACACACACACACACACAATTAAACACCACTTAATAAAATAATAAATAAAATATTTAGTTTGAACTTGACGAGTGGATGTCATGGTGGCGCAGTGTGTAGCACGATCGCCTCACAGCAAGAAGGTCGCTGGTTCGAGCCACGGCTGGGTCATTTGGCATGTTTGCATGTTCTGTACATTAGTGTATGTGAGGGGGCAAACTTTTCAAGATGGGTGGTGACCATGGTGGCCATTTTGAAGACGGCCATCTTGGATCCAACTTTAGTTTTTTTTCAATAGGAAGAGGGTCATGTGACACATCAAACTAATTGGGAATTTCATAAGAAAAACAATGGTGTGCTTGATTTTAACGTAACTTTATTCTTTCATGAGTTATTTACAAGTTTCTGACCATTATAAAATGTTTTCAATGTGCTGCCCATTGTGTTGGATTGTCAATGCAGCCCTCTTCTCCCACTCTTCACACACTGAAGGACAGTGTGTTTGGACAAAAGGGGAGGGACTGCATTTCAGACATAATATAATAACCGGTTAGCATTTAGGCAGATCACCTACTGCACCTTTAATATTTGTGAATTACCCAAAAATGGCCCCGATCCTCATGATGTTGCTGTTGTGCAGGACGTAATCAGACAGCAGAGCGAGAGCAGGATCACATTCATTACGAACACCAGAGTTCACGATTCCACACGCCAACAGAGCACCAGACTGCAATAAAAACAATACAATTAAATAATAATAATAATAATAATAATAATTAAAAAAAATAGTATCTAATAGATAATAGTAAATAATAGTATTTTTACAGCGAGATGTTAGTGTGTATATAAATAAAACAACAACAACAATAAAAAAAGTGCTATTTAAGTATTTGCATTGACAAAAAATATATAAAATTACCATTTCAAAGTTGTACAATATAAAAATTATATTATTTCTCTTTAGCTTAAAATTACTAGCATCATTTTATACTGTAATATGACTGTATTTATATAGAAATTACAACAACAAAAGTACTAAAGTATTTGCACTGACAAAAATGGATTGAAAAAAGTTAATAAATAAATAAATAAAATTGACCACGAAACCTTTTTGCTTTGCATTTTGAGAAGTACATTTTTACTACAAAATCTTCTCAAAATCCAAAATAAAAATGAAGAGAATAAAAAGTTTACTGCATAAATAAAATGTTTTACTACACAATAAAAATACACTACAAGTTTTCAGTCACTTTTGCAAAGAAGCCACTGTGATCTCAAGTTTTTGGGTAACCAAAGGGTTCAAACGAGTGCTAATTGTGCTGTATACAGCTGAAGTCAGAATTATTTGCCCCTCTGAATTATTCGCCACCTTTTTTATTTTTTCCCCAATTTATGTTTAACGGAGAGCAGATTTTTCTTCAACACATTTCTAATCTTAATAGTTTTAATAACTCATTTCTAATAACTGATTTATTTTCTCTTTGCCATGATGACAGTACATAATATTTGACTAGATATTCTTCAAGACACTTCTATACAGCTTAAAGTGACATTTAAAGGCTTCACTAGGTTAATTAGGCAGGTTAGGGTAATTAGGCAAGTCATTGTATAATGATTGTTTGTTCTGTAGACTATCAAAATATATATATATAGCTTAAAGGGGATAATAATTTTGACTTTAAATGGTACAGAAAAAATTTAAAACTGCTTTTATTCCAGCCTAAATAAAACAAATAAGACTTTCTCCAGAAGAAAAATTATTATCAGACATACTGTGAAAATTTTCTTGCTCTGTTAAACATAATTTGGGAAATATTTAAAAAAAAAAAAAGGGGGGGATAATAAATCAAAAATCAAAGGGGGGATAATAATTCTGACTTCAACTGCACTTGCCTTGATGTAGTCCTCGGATGAATAAAGATATTTATCGATCTGCGTGAGTCCACCGTCCACATCCCACAGCAGAATCATTCCCAGAGACGCCGCAGCGCTGAGCATCCCTAAAACACAGATTAACATTCAATAACTCAATATATCATGATATAGTACATGCACAATACTGATATTGTGGGCACTTAAAAAAAAACAGTGAATAATTATTTATTATTTAAACTTTTAGAGTGACTTTTAATTAAGAATATTCATACATTTATGAATATTTACAGTGGTGTTCATAACAGCACAAAATAGTTAAAGAATGTGTTAATTAGCTTTTAATTAATAACACTTTCACATGTTAATCTGGCCTAACGCATGCTAAAATACTGACTGACTGAAAATTCGATGGCTGTTTATAGAGATATTGTATGTTAACACTTTGTATTGTATTGCATTGTATTAGTTAACATCAGTTAATTGAACTAAACTCAAATATGAAAACTACAAATAATTAATTTCTAATTTAATGCGTAATAAATGCATTAAAATCATAGTCGTAATCTGATTACAAGTTGTAATCATTTTATTAAATTGAGTTAATAACTAATCAAATTTAGTTTTTTAAATTAAAATAGCAACTGTAATAAATCTGGCTTTTCTCACCGTTGATCTGAATCCATGCGGACTTCTGTGCATATTCATAAACACTTACTAATGAGACTTTTGTATAGTGTTAACTATTTCAGATTTCTGTAGTTTATCCGCTGTTCTCGGTCTGTTCTCACCGTGGTCCTTGTTTTTGTACAGCCACTTGTTTCCGTCTTCTGTGAGCAGTTTGTCTTGTCCGAACGCAGCATTGACAAAGCCGTTTACAAATGAGGAGGCGAGATTCATACGAGCCGAGTCCACCTGAGAGCCGCTGCCACCAAACCCTGAGAGAGGAAGAGAATTTATTAATGAAACACTCAAGATAATATCTCTGACTGGCTTAAAATGCTTTCATAACACTTGGAATACCTTTATAAACTATATTAACCCTCCTGTTGTGTTAGAATTCTGTGTAAGCCTGTCACAATAATCAATATATGGACTTAACACACAACATTTGGACATGACCTCATACATGCATTGCCCATACATAAAGACCAATTTTAGCAACATCTCTATCTCTATTGGAGGTGTCAGTATGGTTAAAAACACTGTAGTATTTACTACAAATACAATAGTATATTTCATGTGAGTGCCTAGATCTGGTAGCAGATAGCGCAGCCTCTGTTACTCTTTACCTTGCACCTTGTTAACATTTATTATTATTTATTTAGGATAAGCGGTTTCACATTCCGTCTTCAATGCCTCATAATTAAACTGTTAAAATGAATATAATTACAGGGTTTCTGCTGGTTTCACCAAATCAAATGTAGACTTTTAAAGACCTTTTTAAAACCATGAAGAATGAAATTTCAGACTTGTATAGGGCTAACACACTAAGGATTTTTTAACTGCCCAGAGGAACCATTTTTTATTTGCCTCATCAAAAAATTGAATCTAATTAGTCCTTTCTTAGCCACATATTTTAAATAATGTGTCAAAACAAGCAGACCATAGTTGCATACATACATTTCTTTCAACATAACTTAATAAAACACTTAGCAAAACTATTTTCATAACTACTATTATAACAGTCTGCATTAGTTTTGCTTTTTTTTTAGATGTATTATTGGTGATTGGATCGATTGGGTAGCTTTACATAAACAAAGGCAAGCTAAAACCCATTTAAAAAGATCTACAAGACAATATTTCAGTAAAATTAGGGCATTTTAAGACCCCACGGATAACCTGAATTAAATAAAGTATTCATAAGAATAAAATATGATGTGTTCTTCGTAAGGGTGTACTTGAATTGTGATATCATATTGTCATTCTGGCATTATGAGTGCCATAAAATGGTCTTAATATGACAATAACATTGTTTATCGCAATATATTTCAACGCAATATATCCTACAACAAAAAACTAATATCATCAGGCCTAATTGTGTTAGCACCGATATATACAAAACATGCTGTGACTTCATCGCCATGTCAAACAGACACCATATGATCTTTACACTGCAACAACATTTCTATTAAACACTTTACACTCAAAAAAATCTTTGCTGCTTGTTCGAACAACTTATTTAAAATGAGCTGAATCAACACATTTTAAAACATAAGTTTTAATAACTCATTTCTAATAACTAACGTCTATTCTGTAATCTAGAGTCACATAAAAGACCAATAAACAGATGTGAAGTAAAACAGAATGAAGGGTCTTACGGTTGTTCTCCAGGTGTGTTTTGTAAATGTCATCTGGAACTTTCGGCTCCATAATGTCCAGCTGCAGAGGAGAGAGTCACAAATTAAAACTTTCCAGAATTAATTATTATAATGAAGCTTATAAATGCATGTCTTAGTCATGTTAACAAGATTATTATTTAATGAACAGGGCTACTGCAGCTAACAAAACCCATAAAAATAAATCGTTACTAAAGTAATAACAACTTTTAATGTTTATATAATTATTTTCTTCATTGTATTTCATTATTTTTAAATATACAATTACGTTAACGCTTTTTAGCATTTATATAAATGGGGAAAAAATGAAAATACATTAATATTACTCTCATTAAATTTAAAAGTGATTATCAAGATTATTTTCAAGCAAATGAAATACAAACTTCTTTGAAGCTTCTTATTATTATAATGCTAAATGATAATTATGGTAGCATGGTGAAGAAATATTAATAATAACTACTATTATAAATGCTTTAAATAAACACAGTAGCATCAACCAGTCTTACAATGATCACGTCTGACTCTCAGTTATTTATTAAAATAAAATCTTCAGAAATTAAATTCAATATTTAGTGAAGTTCACTGTTATGAAAATTGTCAAAACGCCTTAAAATGTGCAATGTCCTTGTTTAATGTTCAGTGTGTGCATTTGCTTTTATTCTGTGAATGTTAAGTGAAAAATGACATAGATATTTTTATGAATGAATGTGTGTGTGTACTGGTTTTGGTGGTTTAAAAGAACATGCATTGTATAAATAAGTTGTATGTATAATAATTGTACTGCATTACAGTGGTTTACGAGGACATGCCTTGTGACTTTGTAATTCATAATGCTTTGAAATTCATACTTGATCTGTTTTGACATAAAAAAGGGTGTGTGTGTGTGTGTGTGTGTGTACTGGTTTTGGTGGTTTAAAATGACATGCCTTGTATATACAAGTTGTAAACATAATAATTGTACTGCATTATGGTGGTTTACAAGGACATGCCTTATCTGTTTGTGATTCAAAACGCTTCAAAATACTTAATGTGATTTGACATACAAAGGATGTGTGAGTGTGTACTGGTTTTGGTGGTTTAAAAAGGACATACCTTGTATTTATAGGTTGTAAATATAATAATTGTACTGCATTATGATAGTTTACGAGGACATGCCTTGTGTCTTTGTAATTCACAATGCTTTAAGGGTGTGTGTGTGTGCTGGTTTTGGTGCTTTCAAAGAACATGCCTTGTGCATATAAGTTGTATGTATAATAATTGTACTATATTACGGTGGTTTACGAGGACATGTCTTGTGTCTTTGTAATTCATAATGCTTCAAAACCATACTTAATGTGATTTGACATACAAATGATGTGTGTGTACTTGTTTTGGTGGTTTAAAATGACATGCCTTGTATATACAAGATAAATGTGCAATAATTGTACGGCATTACAAGGACATGCCTTGTGTCTTTGTAATTAATAACACTTTAAAATCATACTTGATGTGTTTTGACATTCAACAGGATGTGTGCGCACTGGTTTTGGTGGTTAAAAAGAACATGCCATGTGTAAATAAATGGTATGTATAATAAATGTACTGCATTAGGGTGGTTTACAAGGACATGCCTTTGTAATTCATAATGCTTCAAAATCATACTTTGTATTCTGACATACAAATGAAGGTTTCTGCAGGTCAAATTTATGGCTTAACAGCAGACTGTTATAACATTAGTTATGAATAAAGTGTTGCTAAGAGTTTTATTAAGATGTATTGTTGGTGATTGGCTCTGTGTTGGGTGACTTCACATAAACAAGTGCCAATTAAGAAAGATTTAAGACCTACAAGACAATATTTCAGTACATATAAGACTTTAAGACATTAAGACTAAGATCTCGCAGACACCCTGCAAATTTTGTGACAGATTTGCTGTGAGGGTTGGGTTTATGGGTAGGGCCATATAATGTGTTTTTTTCTGTATAAAATACATTACGCCTATGGAGAGTCCCTTTAACCATCAATGCCAACATGCCCCTGTGTTTGTTTGTGTACCTCTCTAGCGAGGGCCAGGAAGTTGCTGTTGAGCTGCACGTTGGACATGATCTCTGTCAGATCCTCATAATCCTCCACGTCTTCATTGAGCTCCAGGAACATGCCATGACGACCCAACATGAATGCCATCTGCTTCTGGATCACACTGAACACACACACACAAACAGAGACACAGGTTTGTGAGAGCGAGTGAAGACTATATATTTGTTGAGGCAAACTGTAACTGACTTGAGAAAGCGTGAGCAGGAAATGTGAAAATATTTGTAAAATTTTGTATGTTTGAAGACAGACAGACAGAATGATGGACAGATGGATACAGACAGATGGACAGAATAGAATGATGGCTAAAACACTAGATAGAAGGACTGATAGAAGCATAGACAGTAGAATAGTTAGATAGACAGACATACATAGATACACTATCTATCTATCTATCTATCTATATATATATATATATATATATATATATAGAATGATAGATAGGACAGATAGAAGGATAGAAGATAAACAAATAAAAGGTTAGAAGGACAGATAGATAGACAAAGCGATAGATAAAACAATATGATAGAACAATGAACAATGCCAGAATGAACAAAAGACAGAATGATAAATAATATGGATAGACAAAGAATGATAGACAACAACAGAGAGAATGATAGAACGAATGAAAGAATGATGGATATAATGATAAAATTATAAACAAAACAATACAACCCACAGACAGATGGATGGATGAACAGAACGATAAATAGAAATTAAAATAGTTAGAAGAATAGAATACATAGAATGATAGATAGATGGAAGAATAGAATGATGGACGGATGGATGGGTAGAACAACAGATAGATGATGGATGGATATATAAAAAGAATGATGGATGAATGGATGGATAGAACAACAGACAGACCAATAAAATGATGGATGGATAGAACGATAGATAGATCGATAGATAGAACAATAAAATTATGGATGGATAGAACTAGAGACAGACAGACAGACAGACAGACAGACAGACAGATAGAAAGAAAAATAAAATGATGGGTGGGTGGATGGATGGATAGAACGACAGACAGACAGACAAATAGATGGAACAATAAAATGATGGGTGGATGGATGGATAGAATGACAGACAGACAGACAGATAGAACAATAAAATGATGGATGGATGGATGGATGGGTAGAACAACAGATAGATGGTGGATGGATATATAAAAAGAATGATGGATGAATGGATGGATAGAACGACAGACAGACCAATAAAATGATGGATGGATAGAACGATAGATAGATCGATAGATAGAACAATAAAATTATGGATGGATAGAACTAGAGACAGACAGACAGACAGATAGAACAATAAAATGATGGATGGATAGAACGATAGATAGAACGATCGATAGATAGATCGATAGAACAATAAAATGATGGATGGATAGAACGATATAGACAGACAGACAGATGGATAGAACGATAGACAGAGACAGACAGACAGACAGACAGAACAATAAAATGATGGGTGGATGGATGGATGATAGAACGATGGATAGACAGACAGACAGATAGAATGATATACAGAACGATGGACGGATTGATAGAACGATAAATAGATAGATAGGTAGAATGATAGATAGATGGATGGGTGGATATATAGATTGAATGATGGCTGAATTAATGAACAGACAGACAGACAGACAGACAGACTGATATACAGAACGATGGACAGATCGATGGAACGATAGATAGATAGGTAGAATGATAGATAGATGGATGAGTGGATATATAGATAGAATGATGGCTGAATTAATGGATGGATAGAACGACAGGCAGACAGATAGATAGTGTAGTGTATCTCCTACATGTCTTTGCAGGAAGTGAAGATGTTCTCCACCAGCTCCACATCGTTCAGCATGAGTGCCAGTCTGAGGGCTTCTGGGTAACGGTTGAACTTACGGAAGATGTTGAGCGCACATTTCAGCAGCGCAGAGTTCTCCGGTTCAGGGACATAACTCACACAGCTGGAGAGACAGACACACACACACACACATCAGTGCTGTCCAAATTTGCATATTTACACTACGTCCTACAAGTTTGTACTTTTATTGTGAAGAAATGGTACATACTTAAGTGTGTAACAGAAAAGTGTGCAAGCTTTGGGGTAAACTACTTGCTCATTAACATACAGTCATGCTGACTGGTTATGAGACCTGTCAATCATCTCGTCACATCATCCACAATTCTTTCAGATTTTAATTTGCTAATCAGTAGCAGGATAATCTGCCATTCACGAGTCTTTCATGCAGAGAAATCTCCTCAGGTGTTTGGATAATTGTGCGTTCAGTAGTTAACATCCAGACACGTCTTTATAGAAGCTCACATTATTGTTGCAGATGAAAAATAACACAGAAAACACGATTTAAATATTTTCCAGCTGGCCTGATATTAATTAAGAGCAGTGGTGTACAGTAACTAATTACAATTACTCAAACTACTGTAATTGAGGAATTTTTCTCAGAAATTGTAATTTACTAAGTAGTTTTAGAAATGTGTACTTTTACAAGCACAAGACGTCAACATGACGTCAGACTGATGTTATACCCCAACTTCATGGGGGGCGTTGCATTATGTTTGGAAATGAAAGTCGGGTTGACGTCAGAACTCAACTTCAGGCCAACATCAATGTCCAACATCCAACCTAAAAACAACCAAATATCAATGTCTAATGATGTTACAGCTTGATGTTGTGTGGACGTTACGTTACCACTATGACGTCTATCAGACTTTAGATTTTGGTTGCCAAAATCCAACGTCGAGACAACATCTTAAACCAACGTCATATTGACGTCAAATACTGACATTTATTTATCAGGTATGGCAACCAAAATCCAACATCTGATAGACGTCATAGTGGTAACGTCCACACAACATTAAGCTGCAACATCATTAGACGTTGATATTTGGTTGGCTTTAGGTTGGACATTGACCTGACATCAAGTACTGACGTCAACCTGATTTTCATTTCCAAACAAAATGCAACGTCACTATGACGTTAGGGTACAACGTCAATCTGACGTCTTGTGCCTGTTGGCTGTTTAAGGCCATTTCGGTCATCATACAGTAAACATCCGTCATCTTCTTATCAGTGACATGCATCTAAACAGTCTCTGGGTCAATGTGTGTAAAGATTTTGGACATCTTCTTGAACACTTTTAATGCTTCCAAACAGTTTGCTGCATTTATAAATCGCCCATGTCTTGAAGTAGTTCAGTATGAGGCGATTTACCTTCTGTGTGAATTTGATTGGACAGGGATCACAGGACTGATTTGTCTAATCCCCATAGACAAGACAAAATAAAGTAGTGTCTGCAGGCTGAAGGACATTAGTGGAGTAAAAGTACCGATACTGCTGTAAAAATGTACTCGAGGGAAAGAAAAAGCACATTTATAAAACTACTTAGTAAATTACAATTCCTGAGAAAAACTACTCAATTACAGTAATTTGAGTATTTGTAATTAGCTACTTTACACCACTGATTGTAACAAACTAATCCTAAACTAAAACATTACTCCTATACTGAATAAAAATGCTTATCCAGTAGGTGGCGCCTATAGAGCAGCAGGAATAACGGTGTTGCCTTGGTTAATGCAATAAACAAAGCAGCGTGATGTCAAATCTAGTAAGATTTGATCGATTTCATAAACTCCACAACATCCTGACATCCATAGATTAAATTCAGGCAAACTTTAGCATACAACTATACATTGTATAATCAAATATTTAAGCATTTAAGACTTTTTTATATTTTTACAGGCCTTAAATTGATTCATGAACTTTTCATTACTTTTAAAGACCCTGTAGTATACAAACTGGGACGCAGCATCAAACATGTGCGTTCAGATGCATTATGGGTAATGGAGTCTCACCTGGTCAGGTAAAGGCAGACTTTAGCGTAGGCGTTTTCGTCAATGTACGAGTCCAACATGTCGAGTCGTTCGATCTCCATCAGGAGGTCACAGGCCTCGTGCTCGGCATTATGGGCCATGTTATACGGGACGATCTCTTTGACAAGCTTCAGAAGGACTTCCTGTTGAGCTTTATCCCCTTCCTCGATCTCCTGCCATTCTTTAGCCACTTCTCCTGCAAGATGCCTGAAAAAAAGACCATAATAAAGTCAATGATTAGTCAGATCAGATGAGTGTTAACCATATCAGCTTCTCTGGTTATGCATGCATATTTGATTAGATGCCTCATTTGCATATTTAAATAACATTTCAAAGTGTTTTGCTATTTTTAATGTAATCAATCGCCTGGGGTATATGACGATACCTAATATTTTCCCCCACCCTATTCACCTCCAGACAAGAACAGAATAAAATGCAATAAACAGTAAAAAAAATGTATTTCTTTTTTATTAGATAACGCCTCATTTGCATATTTAAACAATATTTCAGAAAGCTTTTTTGCCATTTTTTATGTAATCACTCACCTGAGCAATATGGTAATACCTAATATCCCCCACCCTATTCACCTCCAGATAAGGACAGAATAAAATGCAATAAACAGTCAAAATAAATGCTTGTTGATTAGATAACGCCTCATTTGCATATTTAAAAAACATTTTAGAAAGTGTTTCGCCATTTTTAATGTAATCAATCACCTGGGGTATATGACGATACCTAATATTTGCCCCCCATCCTATTCACCACCAGACAAGAACAGAATAAACATGTTTTTGAATATATAATGCCTCATTTGCATATTTAAACAATATTTCAGAAAGCTTTTTTTTGCCATTTTTTATGTAATCCCTCACCTGAGCAATATGGTAATACCTAATATCCCCCCCACCCTATTCACCTCCAGATAAGGACAGAATAAAATACAATAAACAGTAAAAATAAATGCTTTTTGATTAGATAACGCCTCATTTGCATATTTAAAAACATTTTTGAAAGTGTTTCGCCATTTTTAATGTAATCAATCACCTGGGGTATATGACGATACCTAATATTTGCCCCTATCCTATTCACCACCAGACAAGAACAGAATACAATAAACAATAAACATGTTTTTGAATATATAACGCCTCATTTGCATATTTAAACAATATTTCAGAAAGCTTTTTTTGCCATTTTTTATGTAATCCCTCACCTGAGCAATATGGTAATACCTAATATCCCCCCCACCCTATTCACCTCCAGATAAGGACAGAATAAAATACAATAAACAGTAAAAATAAATGCTTTTTGATTAGATAACGCCTCATTTGCATATTTAAAAAACATTTTTGAAAGTGTTTCGCCATTTTTAATGTAATCAATCACCTGGGGTATATGACGATACCTAATATTTGCCCCCCATCCTATTCACCACCAGACAAGAACAGAATAAACATGTTTTTGAATATATAATGCCTCATTTGCATATTTAAACAATATTTCAGAAAGCTTTTTTGCCATTTTTTATGTAATCACTCACCTGAGCAATATGGTAATACCTAATATCCCCCCCACCCTATTCACCTCCAGATAAGGACAGAATAAAATGCAATAAACAGTCAAAATAAATGCTTTTTGATTAGATAATGCCTCATTTGCATATTTAAAAAACATTTTAGAAAGCGTTTTGCCATTTATAATGTAATCAATCGCCTGGGGTATATGACGATACCTAATATTTGCCCCCCATCCTATTCACCACCAGACAAGAACAGAATAAAACACAACAAACAATAAACATGTTTTTGAATATATAATGCATCATTTGCATATTTAAACAACATATCAGAAAGCTTATTTGCCACTCTTAATTTAATGAATCTCGTGGGGAATATGGTGATACCTAATGCACCACCCCCCACCCTATTCACCTCCAGACAAGAAAAGAATAAAATACAATAAAAATAAATGTTTTTTTATTAGATGCTGCCTAATTTGTATATTTAAAGAACATTTTAGAAAGCTTTTTGCCATTCTTAATTTAATAAATCTCGTGGGGAATATGGTGATCCCTAATGTCCCACCCCCTCCGCACCATATTCACCTACAGACAAGAACACAATAAAATTCAATAAACAATTTTTTTAAAATTTATGTCTTTTTATTAGATAATGCCTAATTTGCATATTTAAAGAACATTTCAGAAAACTTTTTTGCCATTTTTAATGTAATCAATTGCCTGGGGTATATGGCGATACCTAATCGACTACCCTTTTCACCTCCAGACAAAAAAAAAAAAAAAAGAATAAACAATGCAAAATAACCTCAGTACTCACTATAGTAATTACAATTAATTATGCCTAATTTACATGCAACTAACCCTAAAACAAACACACATCGTGACCCTGACCATATAGTAAGTACATGTGCTTAAGTAATATTTCTCAGTAGTAGGGTTGCACAATACTGAGGAAATATGTGATGTTGAGTGTTGCAATAACAATATTTCTTATGCTATAATTAACTTTAAAACATGCTATTTTATAATTATATTATAAAAAATCATTTGTTTTTGTAATGATCAAACTAAAATAAACAAAGTAATAGTAAACATTTAAACATTAAACGTCATAAAGGACTAAAATTCTCTGCAAAATGTATGATTTTTTTGGCTGTTGTCATTTTTTTTCTCATCTCCCAGCATGAGCTGTTATTTTTCATTGTTAATCGAACGTTAGCAGCGTTCTGACTTAAAAAAAAGTTTTTTTGTGATACAGATATTAATAACTGATAACAATCAATCAATATACAATAATCAATATAAACAAAATATTCACACTCAGTAGAGAGAGTAGTCCCTCCACTTTAAAAAATAGCCAATAGCATTAGTTTTCTAACCGCTTAGCCAGTAAGAGTGGTTGAGCTCAAGCACATTGAATGAAAAGCCAATAAGTAGGGGGTGAGGTGTGTCAGAGATTAGAGAGCATTTTATTGGTAAGAAGATTTGATGAGAAACTGAAGTATAAGGAATTGACAAAGTGCAAGCTTTGGATGTTTATATCAGCTTAAGATCTTCGAAATGTGAATTTCTGTCAGCGTTTGAGCACACTAGACTATTGGCGAATTACCGGTTTGTAAACACTGAGGATGCGCACGCATTGACGTTGCAGAAAAAAAATGGGAGCGGTAGCATTTACAGCGAGGGTATGACATTCGATGCGGTACAGAGTTTGTTGTTGTCTTAGAGATAAGTTATATTGATTACATATTATATGGATTATTTACATAATGCTTTCAGCGTATTATAACAGCTCATCACCCAGTGATAACCACAGTTAATCTGCAAAATTAATATTAAAGTGAGCGCGTTCGTCTGACAGGTCCATTTGCGATAGCACCCTCCCAATGAATATTGGATCTGGCTTAATGGCTGAGCATCCAGCCCGAAATATACATTTCTTCATTGAAACTCCAAGTGATTTTACAAGAGAAGTCTTTGGATGCCAATAATGTTGTTCTGTGTGGTCATGTGCAAGAAATAATGTTCCAGGATTACCAGATTCCAAACTATGTAGTGCTAAAAACTGAGGTTCTGCCTAGCCAAAGACAAAGAGAGAAGAAGGAGCTAGACAAGGCCTGGGTAATCATCAACAAGCAAAACAACTGCATTCTGACAGCGAACAGCACCTGTACGGCAGGGTATGTGAACGCACATTTGTACATTTCATTCTGAGCATTCAGTGTCCAGTTTAATTCACCATATTTAACTGTTCTGGCTGAAATCATTACTGCAATCAAAAATGGGTAATGTGTACGATTCAGCATGGCGTGAACTTACCTGATATAAAATGAGAACTGCAGAGTCCAGCATTTATAATTTGGACCTCACTCCATTCAGCTCTTCTGATGGCTGTTAGCCAAAGACGTTAAAAGCAGTGTGGTGTACGGTAAAAGCTAAGTTTTCTATTTTTGTACTTCGATTTTGGCATCATACTACACAACACGACATGTTTGCTATTGCAACCGGTCTTTTTTCTGCAGCCGGTATGCACGGTTGAACTCGTGTGACGTAGGTTGGTATTTCCCCTATAGATATCCTTAAAACAACATACTGATACGAACATCTAAAATTGTCATTTTAATTTTATAGGACCTTCAAGTTCACAATACCAGCAGTGCTGTGATGTTTGCATGTTCAGGATTGGAGCAGGTTTTTCATACCTGACGTATTCGTGTCCCCAGGATGCCAGCTCCTCCTGTGAGCCCAGCAGACGATACTTCAGACACTCTCGCTCATTGCTCATCGTCATGGCCAGAACGGACACCACGTCAGCACAGAAATGCTGTCAACACACAAAGAGAATAGTGGGCACATATATTTTCCCTAAACTGGAAAGACATACAACAAACGTTCAATAAACTGAATCCATTAATAATGTTAAATAATGCTAAATGCTTAAATGTGATGCTGAACTATTGATCGTTCCTATTTGTCCTCTTTTTTTAATTGCTTAATTTTTAAACCCCTGATTTCCACACACACCTTGTTCTCTCCTGCCGTCATGTTCTGGTAGATGTCTTTGAGTTTGGCGTAATGTGGTCGCAGGAACTTGAGCGGTTTCGGCACAGATGTCATAGAAGTTGTGGAGGAGCGAATCTGACGCCGCAGTTCCTCCAGAGCGGGACGATACAGAGACGTGTCCTTCTCCTGACAAACAAAACAAAAACATATTTGCTATTATCTATTAAAGCAACACCAAATGATATTTTAGATTTTTGTAATGTGAGTGAAAGAGAATGCTACATTGATTTATTTTGGCCAACGACATAACATGCAATCTTGGTGTTTGCGTCACATGAAATTTACAAGCCAAAGAAAGAATATAACAACAAAATATCAAAATATTAATATAAACATTAAAATAAATATCAAAACATAAATAACACTGCAGCATGACTCAAAAAAGCTAGATTTTTCTAATCATTCTAATCAACTAATCATACTTATGAGCTGTACTTGTATGTATGTATATATGTATATATGTATATATGTATATGTATATATATGTATATGTATATATATGTATATATATATATATATATATATATATATATATATATATATATATATATATATATATATATATATGTATGTATGTATGTATGTATGTATGTATGTATGTATGTATGTATATATATATATATATATATATATATATATATGTATATATATGTGTGTGTGTGTGTGTATATATATATATATATATATATATGTATATATGTATATATGTATATATGTATGTATGTATATATGTATGTATGTATATATATATATATATATATATATATATATATATATATATATATATATATATATATATATATATATATATATATGTATGTATGTATGTATGTATGTATGTATGTATGTATGTATGTATGTATGTATGTATGTATATATATATATATATATATATATATATATATATATATATATATATATATATATATATATATATATATATATATATATAAAATTGTCTTTCATTTAATATATTTATAACATATCAGAGCATAAGTGATCGTACCAAATATGACATATTTAAATTAATAAAATCGTCTTCGTAAAAAAATTGTGGATTAATAAAAGTGACAAAGCATAAATTTTAGATGTATTAGGGTGTATTTTGGGGTGAAATAGATTTGTAAATATGTTCATATGAATTTAGTTTTGCATTTATATCAATTAACCACATATAATTACATTTTTTTAATTAATCATTGGTCATCATTTTGCTTGTTTTAAATGAGTCAGCATGCCATTTTACCAGGCAGAAACATTTGTTAATAAATATCATATAAGGAACAATAAGTTACTTTAACTTGAATTATTAATATACACCTGGGCTGCACAATATATCATTTCATCATCGATATTGCAATGTGATAATTCGCAAGTCACATTGCAAGCATATGCAATGTTGAGTCTGAATTATAATT
The DNA here is from genome assembly GCF_903798145.1 of Danio aesculapii. Taxonomy (NCBI): domain Eukaryota; kingdom Metazoa; phylum Chordata; class Actinopteri; order Cypriniformes; family Danionidae; genus Danio; species Danio aesculapii. The sequence continues at coordinate 2,601,558 of NC_079449.1, read as the reverse complement.
GATCATTTTGCAAGTGCTTTTGAAACCTGTGACCATGTGAGGGTTTTAAAAGCATTCAGGCCTAAGACATATTACCATTTGTAACTTTGATAAATTAATAACAAATGATTTGTTTATAAAACGAAGACTATGCAGTATTATTTTACATATGATTATTAAAATAAAAAAAACGCTGTTTATTTAATTGGTCTTTTTTTATTTATTGAATTTATCTACACTTGTATATTGTTTCTTTTATTTTATGCATATGTACTTCCCTACAGAATCCTCCCAATCAATTCTTGAATACCAATTAGTCCAAATAGTTATTAAACTCATCTAGTGAAATTGTATTTATATCGTACTATACATTGCAGGGCGTTTTCTAATATCGTGCAGCCCTAATATACACAATAAAACTTACACCCAGTCTTTCCACAAGCATCTCCAACTCCTCCTGAAGCTGTTTGTCTTCTTCTGACTGCAAAAACAACACAAATGCAGAAGATACATGGTTACAAGTATTTTTAACCTCAGAAAAAAAAAACATTCCTCCCCAGTAAAGCTTACCGATAGACTAACGCTACAAACACATTCATTCAACAAAGCCAGTGTTTATACACTCGTATGACAGCACGATTTTTCTAGATCAGTTTAATCACCATACTGCTCGCATTTTATATCTTATAACAACAACATTTATGAAGTTTAGTCGTGTTTATTGCAAAGTTAACATACAATATTCCTATAAATAGTCACTAGATTAACATGTGAAAATGTTATGAAGCTAATTAACCAATTAAGTCTCCAAGCATGTTATGAACACCTCAAATACAATGTGAATATTCTTTTAAAGCACTCTAGAAGTTTAAATCATAAATAATTATTCACTGTAATTAAAAGTGAACACGATATGAATATTGTGCATGTTCATTATTACAATATATTTAATTATTGGATTTATCAGCATGCATTTACAATAAGTTTTTTTTAACCAAGCTAAATAAATCTGCATTAAATAATTTTTTTAAACAATTATTTAGCAACCTCAACGCATTTCTCCTCAGTGAAACTAAGATACATCCACACACATTCATTCAATAAGGTAAAACCCAGTGTTTAAACACACTCCTATGACAGCACGACTTTCCTAGATCAGTTTAACCAACGTATTGCCTGTATTATATATCTTACAATCACATTTAGTAAGTTTAGTTGTGTTTGTTGCAGTGTTAACATACGATATGCCTATAAATGGTCACTAGATTAACATGTGAAAACGTTAAGCTAATTACACAATTAGGTCTCCAAGCATATCATGAACACCTCAAATACAATGTGAATATTCTTAAAAAGCACTTTAGAAGTTTAAAGAATAAATAATTATTCACTGTAATTTAAAGTGAACACGATATGAATATTGTGCATGTTCATTATTACATTATATTTATTTATTGAATATATTAGCATATGCCTACAATGCAATTTGGTCGTTTTAGGTTGTTTTTTTTTTTAAATCAAGCTACATAAATCTGCATTAAATAGTTTATTTTAACAATTATTTAGAAACCTCATAGCATTTCTCCACAGTGAAACTAAGATACATCCACACACATTCATTCAAGAAGGTAAAACCCAGTGTTTAAACACACTTCTATGACAGCACGACTTTCCATGATCAGTTTAACTAACGTACTGCTTGTATTATATATCTTACAATCACATTTAGTAAGTTTAGTTGTGTTTGTTGCAGTGTTAACATACGATAACCCTATAAATGGTCACTAGATTAACATGTGAAAATGTTAAGCTAATTACACAATTAAGTATCCAAGCATGTTATGAACACCTCAAATACAATGTGAATATTCTTAAAAAGCACTTTAAAAGTTTAAAGAATAAATAATTATTCACTGTATTTCGAAGTGATCACGATTTCAATACTGTGCCTGTTCATTATCATGATATATTTAATTACTGAATATATCAGCATATGCCTACAATGCAAATGGGTCCTCTTAGGTTGTTTTTAAAATCAAGCTAAATAAATCTGCATTAAATTACATTGCAAATAATTACTCAACGCATTTCTCCACAATGAAACTAAGATTCATCCACGCAGTCATTCAATAAGGTGAAACCCAGTGTTTATACGCACTCATATGACACAGCACGACATTTCCAGATGAGTTTAATCACCGTATTGCTCGCATTAATATCTTATAATAACATATATGAGGTTTATTCGTGTTTTCCGCGCTGAGTTCGCAGTTTAGTGTCAGATAAACGCTGAATTGTGCTGGATGTGGGCCTGCAGTGACTCAGGCGGATTCACTGTCTGTCAGTCTCGCATGTGTTTCTCATCTTTCTCACCAGCTCCTGCTCCTCTTTCTTATCTTTATCCTTCCCCGCCGGTTGTTTGTCCTTCTCCTCCTTGGTCTCGGCCTGCTTTTTCTCCTTTTTTGCGGTTTCCTCCATGGTTTTGCTGCTGGTGTTCCTCTGAATGCGACTTATTACCGCTACCGCTGCTGCTTCTTCTTCTTCTTCTTCTTCTGCGGTGTTGAGTGTGATTCACAGCTCGCGCTCCACCGCCACCTGCTGATGGCGCTCAACACTGCAGCGCATTACCGCCACACACCGGTCGTATCCAGTACTGCATTGAGAATTTTTCACATTTTGCTCCCTTTTAAGATCGTGTTTTGGTGATTTTAATGTATAATAAAAGTAAAAATAAAATTTTTTATCTTTTTAAGTTTTCACAATCCTCCTTTTGGATATTATAACAGGGTCTTTATTCTTGTTTTATCCAATGTAATTTTTACTACGACAAATTTGTATACTTTGCTTGTACAAAATAGTTCATAAAATTAAATAATTGAGTGTCTTTTACTTTTGTCTGTACTATAATAGTATTATAATACACATGAGTATTAATAAAAAGTCATTTATCTCTACGCTTCTCTTATTTGTAATGAAATGATAAAATAATTCATCAGAATTGAGCAAAACAAAACAAAAAACTAAATGAGGAAACAATGAATGAATAATCTAAAAACCAAACAAAAAATAGATTTATAAACAAACAAATGAAAAAATAAACAGAATATGCACATGCATAGAAAAGAAACAAACATAAATAATAGACCAAAATATTAAAGCAAACAAATATATAAATATGTATTTTTCTTATATTAATGTAGCTATAATAATTATAATATATAATACTGTCCCAAATAAATGTTGTTTTAACATATTATTTTTATATATATATATATATATATATATAATAATAATAGTAATAATAATAATAATGATAATAATAATAATAATAATAATAATAATAATAATAATAGTAATAATGGGGGTGGCATGGTGTTTCAGTGGTTATCACTGTGAGCTCACAGCAAGAAGGTCACTGGTTCGAGTCCCAGCTGGGTCAGTTGGCATTTCTGTGGGGAGTTTGCATGTTCTCTCCGTGTTGGCGTGGGTTTCCTCCGGGTGCTCCAGTTTCCCCCACAGTCCAAACACATGCGCTATAGAGGAATTGATGACCTAAACTAGCGGTAGTGAATGAATGTGTGTGTGAATGAGTGTGTATGGGTGTTACCCAGTACTGGGTTGCGGCTAGAAAGGCATCCGCTGTGTAAAACACATGCTGTAATAGTTGGCGGTTCATTCTGATGAATAAGGTACTTAGCCAAACATGCAAACTCCGCACAGAAATGCCAACTGACCGAGCTGGGACTCGAACCATTGACCTTCTTGCTGTGAGGCTACAGTGCTAACCACTGAACCGACAACTACTGTCATTAAATATGTACAGTTGGAGTCAATTTAATTTATTTTTCTTTTTTAAATATTTCCCAAATGATGTTTAACAGAGCAAGGAAATGTTCACAGTATGTCTGATAATATTTTTTCTTCTGGAGAAAGTCTTATTTGTTTTATTTTAGCTAGAATAAAAGCAGTTTTAAATTTTTTTGAATCCATTTTAAGGTCAATATTATTAGCCCCTTTAAGCTATATTTTTTTTCGATAGTCTACAGAACAAACCATCATTATACAATAACTTGCCTAATTACCCTAACCTGCCTAGTTAACCTGATTAACCTAGTTAAGCCTTTAAATGTCTTTAAAGTGTCTTGAAGAATATCTAGTCATATATTATTTACTGTCATCATGGCAAAGATAAAATAAATCAGTTATTAGAGATGAGTTATTAAAACTATTATGATCAGAAATGTGTTGAAGAAAAATATTCTCTCCGTTAAACAGAAATTGAGGAAAAAATAAACAAGGGGGTGAATAATTCTGACATCAACTGTATATATATATATATATATAAGGGGCTAACATTTTTTACCTTAAAATGGTTCTTAAAAAATTAAGGGGAAAATATATATATATTATCACACATTCTGTGAAAAATTCATTGCTTTGTTAAAACATAATTTGAGAAATATTTAAAAAAGAAAAAATCAAATAATAATTCTAATAATTCTGACGTCAACTGTATATATATATGTCACAGATCTCTCTTTTAAATTCATATTCTCTATAGGATAAATTAAAAGAATATATTTGTACATATACGCATCAGGTGGAACTAATCTAACAAAACAACTGAAGATTGTAGTTAAAAAAAAATGTACACCCAAGTTAATATGTTTGAGGAAAATATTAAATAAAATTTTAATAAACTGGAAAAATCAAGAGAAACATTCATTTTTTTGTGATTGTAATTAGTTTTTTGCAATAATTGCTTTTAATTTTAACGTATTATCATTTTATTTCTAAAGATGTTCGGTAACCAAACTCTTATTACAATGAATACCATTGTCTAATAAAACTGTTTTGTTCAAATGCACCAACATTTTTACTGGAATATAGGATAAATAAAAAATATGAATTTTTAAAACTGGGGTGCTTTACAGTAAAATAGTGCAGCTAATACTGCTCAAAATAACACATTACAGCAGCATTTCACAAACAGCAGGTGGCTCCAGAACCTCAAACACGGAAATGAAAAGTGTGAAAAAATGTGTGTCTTAGGGTGTGTGTGTGTGTGTGTTGCTGCATCTGTCTGAACATATACACACACAGAAAAACTGAACATTCAGGATACTTCAGCACCAGTGGCGCGAGTTCACGACAAGAATAACCCTGACTTTAATATCAAACTACTACATGAAGATATCTACACTCACCTCTGCACATCAATCAGAATACATCAGAAATGGTCAAATAGTATTGCAGTTTTGGTTAAATGTTTTCTTTGTTAATATAGAGTGAAATGTATTTTATATCTGTGATGAAATGTTTAATGTTCAGCATCATTATTCCAGTCTTCTGTATCACCTTTATAGTTATATTCATTGTGTTTGTTTGTAACATTTATGATTATACTCAGAGTTGAAAACAGTTTGTATTTTTGTTCAAGTCATGATAGAAATATTTGGAGAATATAATACAAATATATCATTTATTTGTATATTGTAAACATCATGTATAAATCTGTTGTTAGATTAATACCTTTACTGTCAATTTAATATGTCAGTGACAAATAAAATTCTTATTTATTGTTTATTATGTAATATCATTCAGTGTAAACTTCAGAAAGTACAAGATTCACAGACAAAATAATGAACATTAATAATAAACAGTCAAAAATAAATCTTTTGTATTACTTTTATTACACATGTAATGTAATCTGACAACTTTTGGATTACAATTAGATTACTTTTATTACACATTTATGATGAAGTAATCTGACTACTTTGGACTGCATTTAGATTACTTTTATAACACATTGACAGTGATGTAATATGACTACTATTGGATTACATATAGATGACTTTTTTACACATTTATGGTAAAGTAATCTGACTACTTATAGATTACTTTTTTACAATTTTATGATGACATAATCTGACTACTTTTGGATTACATTTGAATAACATTTATTACACATTCATGGTGAGGTAATCTGACTACTTTTGGATTACATTTAGATAACCATTTTACACATTTACGGTAATGTAATCTGACTTATTTTGAATAACAATTAGATTACTTTTTATTACACATTAATGGTAATGTAATCGGACTACTTTTGAATTACATTTAGATTACTTTTATCACACATTTACAGTGATATAATATGACTTCATTTGGATTACATTTAGATTACTTTTATTACACATCTATGGTGATGTAATTAGACTGCTTTTGGAATACATTTATATTACTTTTCTTACACATTCATAGGGACACAATCTGACTACTTTTGGACTACATTTAGATTACTTCTATTACACACTTATGGTGACACAACCGGACTACTTTTGGATTACTTCTATTACACACTTATGGTGACACAACCTGACTACTTTTGGATTACATTTGGATTACTTCTATTATACACTTATGGTGACATAATCGGACTGCTTTTGGATTACATTTAGATTACTTCTATTACACACTTATGGTGACAATCTGACTGCTTTCGGATTACATTTGGATTACTTCTATTATACACTTATGGTGACATAATCTGACTGCTTTTGGATTACATTTAGATCACTTTTATTATACATTTTTGGTGATGCAATATGACTACTATTGGATTACATTTAGATTACTTCTATTACACATCTATGCTGACATAATCTGACTGCTTTTGGATTAGTTTTTTTTTTTGCTTTTGGATTACATTTATTACACATTTATGGTTACATTCAGACTACTTTTGGATTACATTTAGAGTACTTTTATTAAAAATTTATGGTGACAATCGGATTACTTTAAAATTACATTGAGATCACTTTTATAACAGATTTATGGTAGCAATCTGACTACTTTTGGTTTACATTTGGATGACTTTTTTGCACATTTATAGTGACGTAATCGGACTACGTTTGGATTACATTTGAATTACTTTTATTACACATTTATGGTGATGTAACTGGACTATTTTTGGATTACATTTAGATTACTTTTATTACACACTTATGGTGACTTAATCTGACTGCTTTTGGATTACATTTAGATTACATTTATTACACATCTATGGTGATGCAATCTGATTACATTTGGATTACATTTGGATTACTTCTATTACATATTTTTGGTGACAATCTGACTACTTTTGGATTACTTTTCTAAAACATTTACAGTAATGTAATCTGACCATTTTTAGATTACTGCATTTATCAAACATTTATAGTAATGTAATCTGACTACTTTTGGATTATATTTATACTACTTCTATCAAACATTTATGGTAATGCAATCTGACCAATTATTTTGACATAATCGGACTACTTTTGGATTACATTTATGCTACTTTTATCAAACATTTATGGTAATGTAATCTGACCAATTGTGGATTACATTTAAAAACTTTTATTACACATTTATTGTGACATAATCTGACTACTCGTGGATTACATTTGGATTACCTTTATTACACAATCATGCTAATGTAATCAGATTGTACACAACCTTGGGTCAAATATAAACAAATGAACATCTTTTGGTATCAAAAGAGTAATTTAAATTGAATTAAAAAAGAATTTACACATCATTGCGTTACCACAACCTATCATATTTTTGAGAATATACCCAACTCTGAACAAAGAGCACAGTCTATTTTACACACACACACCAATTAGGACGTGCAAGTACCTTTGTTTTAAAGCATCTGAAACATGAATTGGAGCTAGACATCAATAATTGTCGGAGATCCTGAGCAATTTAATACAAAGACAGACTCAGAAAAGGCCAAAGTGTGACCCAGCGATGAAGCACAGAGAAAAAGTTGAATAGAAATATCAGAGAGAAGCTTCGATCTCTCAGTCTGACCAGTAGTCGACCTGTGGAACTAATTAAACTCGTTAGATTTCTAGATGATTATTAGACGTCTTAATGATGAAGATACGTTTGATGGAGCAGTTCAACATCTCCTCGGCGTGCATCAGGAAAAAAACACAAAACATAATTAACATAAATATGCGAGATTAGAGGAGAAACATCAAAGCGTCGGGTTCATTCTGCAGAAAGAGAGAGTCGAGAAAGACAAAACTGAGGAAATGAAGGACAGGGTGAACAAATGAGAAAAGAGCAAAGAGTGAACGAAAGAATAAAGAACTAATGAGGGGAAAAACAAACAAACGTAAGACAGAAACAACAGAGCTGAGGGAAATTAAAGCATCGATTGCATAACAAACGACTAAATGAAAAATAATGCATGAAAGAACGAGAAGAAGAAGTGGGACAGACAGCAGTCGATGAAGCAAACAAAAAGAAATGAAAGAGAAAAGATAAACGAAAATGATAAACAAACCAGAACAAAAAAACAGACAAGTAATGAAAAGAACAAGAAAACAAAAATGAATAAACCAAATAATGAAAGAAATCAAAGAACAAATGTAAAAAGAAAACAAAAAAAAGATTAAACGAAAGAACAAATCAGAAAAAATAAACGAAAAATAACAAGAAAAAAAATGAACAATAAAATAAACAAAAGAACAAAGGAAAAATAGAAAGAAAATAATTAATGAAAGAACAAAAGCAAACAAAATATTGAAAAACAAACAAAAAATAAACAAAAATGAATAAACAAAAGAATGAAAGAAATCAAAGAACAAATGTAAAAAGAAAACAAAAAAAGATTAAACGAAAGAACAAATCAGAAAAAAATTAACGAAAAAGAACAAAAATTTTTTTTTACAAAAAATAAAAACAAAAGAACAAATGAAAAATAGAAAGAAAATAATTAATGATAGAACAAAAGCAAACAAAATATTGAAAAATAAACAAAAATAAATAAACAAAAGAATGAAAGAAATCAGGTCTGTGTTTCATCCGTTCATTCGATTATTCTAATTATTCTGGAAAACAAAACACCAGAAAAACAGTCAATATTTCGTTTTACTGCTTATTCTGTAGGCACAAAAATAAACAAAAGCTCATCTGTTATCCTGTTTTTAACTCAAAACGGAGAATTAAAACAAATACAAACAAAATAATGAGTCATAAAACTGTGCATTTATTTATGTGCATTATTCGTAATTTCAATGTGATTTCAATGTCCAACGCATATCTGTCAACATTGGCAAATTACTAAATATGTTCTTCTGGAGCTGTTTCATTGTAAATTAATGGTTAAACAGTCAGTTCTGTGTTTTATTATTATTATTTATAAAAGAAAAAAACAAATAGTATACATTAGCAGCAAACACATTAGCAAACAGTTCAGCTTATTAAAATTAATAGCTAAAGAAATTGAATCAAGTTATCAAATACCACTAATCTTCACCGTATAACTTACACACTCTGATTAAAGAGCAACGAATGAATCTCATTTATTTGGATTGTTTCCATTTGATTAGATTAAATAACAGAGGTGTCACTTTAAAAATGCACAGATCTAACATTATAATGAAAGCTTTTGATTGCTTTCCTAACTTTTATGCTCATTAAGGACAAAATGACTTGTGTTTGAAAAAAAAAACCCCACCAAGATCGACATCTTTAGATGTTATTATTATTAATTATGTGTATATGTCTGTTCAAACACGCACCCAAAACCCAGACTTTCGCTCCTCTACAAATCGTGCATACAGAATCCCTACCGCTATATGACTGTTTTGAGGATTGCATAGGAGGGGCAATGATGCCTGTAATGAAGAGGAAAGAAATTGCGCTGTTTATATATTTATTTCAGAGTGTTTCACGCCTAAATAAAACGAAAGCACAGAACACTCACATTTAAGACCAAGGGGCGCCACCTGGTGGTTCGGCGGTATGGGTTGCGTATAGGGAGGATTGGATCTTTAATGTTTGTTTGCCACCCTTCAGAGAAAGACTGAAAATACGAGAAAATACCTTTTACGGCATGATAGTGAGATAGAACTGTAAAATACGGGAGAATCCTGGGAAAAAAAACGGGAGGGTTGACAGGTATGGTCCAACATACAACCTAAAATCAACTAAATATCAACGTCTAATGATGATAGAGCTTGACGTTGTGTGGACATTATCTCTATGACGTCTATCAGATGTTGGATTTTGGTTGCCATACCTGACGAATAAATTGGTTTAAGATGTTGGCATAACATTGTTTTTGATCACTTTCTAACACAACCTAAAATCAACCAAATATCAACGTCATTATTTTACATCAAAATAACGTTGTCCTTAGACGCTGGCTAGACATTGAATTTTGGTCACCTGACATCACAACTTAAATCTAACCTAATATTACTATGTAGCCTACCCAATTCACCTGTACCCCATGTCTTTGGACTGTGGGGGAAACCGGAGCACCCGGAGAAAACCCACGCGAACGCAGGGAGAACATGCGAATTCCAAACATAAACGCCAACTGACCCATCCGAGGCTTGAACCAGCAACCTTCTTGCTGAGAGGCGACAGCACTACCTACTGCGCCGCCGCTATATACCATCCTAACCTGTATTTTTGTTCAAATTTAATTAATTGTCTTTTATAATTAAACACACACTGGAGGCTGAGCCCCCCTAAAATGAAAATCCTAGAATCGCCCCTGGTATTAAATACAAATATCTGACAAAATATGTATATTTATTTATTTAAAACAGCTTAAAAAACCTACTGACACCACGTGCTCGCACCACGACTGGTAGTGCTTTTAAAACCCCTTAATCAAGAACAAAAATGTCAGAAAAATAAACAGACAGCAATAAAAAAACAACATCAGAAAAACAAAAAGACTTTATTTGCTGTAAATGTTGATGTTTTCCATCAACATCATCATGTTTTATGCGTCACCATAAACCCAAATCCTCCTGCAATCCCACTGAGTAAGCTTTAGAAACCAGATGGCTTTACTTTAAACTTTAACACTGAGTTTATGAACTCACAGAGAGAAAGAAGAGAGTCTCTATTTGTCAGAAGTATAAACACACACACACACATACATCCTCAGTGTGTTTAGCGCTGGTAATTACCTTTAAAGTTTGTTGGCCATAAATCAAGTGTGAATTGTTGTGCAGGATAATCCGGCCGCTTGCTTTGCTGATGAAATATTTCTCCAGTGTGTGTAGATTCATCACGCAGACATTAGATTGGATTATGTGTGTAAAGGCGTCTGTGGAGGAGCTGATGTTCGTATGTTTACAGGTGCATGTTTGCTCTTTGCTTACAGATTACAGATCAGTGCAATGTCATGTTCTGAAAGTCCAGCACAAAATGTACACTGATACATTTAAGTGAGTAAATTAATGAATAAATGAATTAATAAAATAAATAAATAAATAAATAAATAAAAACAACATCTCTAAACATCCAGAAAAAATACAATTTATTCATTCATTCATTCTCTTTTCGGCTTAGTCACTTTATTAATCCGGGGTCGCCACTGCGGAATGAACCGCCAACTTATCCAGCACATGTTTTATGCAACGGATGCCTTTCCAGCTGCAACCCATCTCTGGGAAACATCCATACACACTCATACACTATGGACAATTTAGCCTATCCAATTCACCTGCACCGCATGTCTTTGGACTGTAAAGGAAACCGGAGCACCCGGAGGAAACCCACGCGAACACAGGGAGAACATGCAAACTCCACACAGAAACGCCAACTGACCCAGCCGAGGCTCGAACCAGCGACCTTTTTGCTGTGAGGTGACAGCACTATCTACTGCACCACTGCGTCGCCAATAAAAAAAATAAAATAAAATAAAATGATGAAAATCAACAAATAAACAAAATAACATTTCTGAATGTCAAGAAAAAACAACAAAAATGAGTAAATAAATAAAAAATTTATAAAATTAATAAACATTTCTGAATATCTAGTAAAACACAAAAACAAAATAAAAAAATTAGGTAAATAAACAATAAAATGAATAAATAAACAAATATATAAATAAACAAATACATATTTCTGAATGTCCAGTAAAAACAACAAACTTAAATTAAGTAAATAAATACAATAAATGAAATAAACAACATTTCAGATCATTCATTAAAAAAATTTAATAAAGTGAATAAATTAAATAAATATAATATAATGGGCAGAGAAACTGCAGCGTAAGTACGGTAGACCTTGTGATGAAGTCGTATAGTATACTGTATTAGGTCCTGTGACATTAACATCTTGTTAGTACTAAAATCTTGAAAGACAGCTAAATTAGCTCGATAAAGTTGGTTTTAGGTTTGATTTTGCACGCAATATTAGGGATCATCTGCAAATTATATCGACAGAACCAAAACGAAAATCTCTCCTGTAGTCAGTTTAGTCCCTATATGTGAGCACACTTTAGAATGAAAAGCTCACATCTAACTTAGGTGAAATACTGTAAATATTGTTTCCAATAAATTTGTGTGATGTATACATAAATCAAGGGGAAAATGTGAGAAATAACATGCAAGTGATTTAGCTGCAGTATTTTTCTTACTACTTGTGTACTATATGCTTATGACAAGAGATATCGCCTATTTCTTCTTTGAATGTACCGTATAGTTAGAACTATAGTAGCTTTGTTACTTGTAGTTAACCACTCTGGCCTCTAACCATTTACTGGAATCTTCTAAAAATACGTTTTTCTTCTTTGCGTTACTGCGCGTTTTGGTTCTGTCGATGTAATTCGCAGATGATCCCTAAAACTGCATGCATGAATGTCCAACGAATATCAAACCTAAAACCAACCTAATCGAGCTAATTTAGCTGTCTTTCAAAGAGTGTAGTACTAACAAGTTGTTAACATCACAGGACCTAATACAGTATACAATACGATTCATCACAAGGCCTACCATACATACGCTGCAGTTTCTCTGCCCATCGAATAAGCCGACTCCGGCTGCGAGACGGATGTTTGACGGTTGGTTATCCTGTGTCCTCTGTTCCTCTTGCTGTACCAATGCAGCAGCTGCTTCACATAAAAGCTGACTAACAGTTTTTGCCATTTTACTTCTGTTATATATACATTAGTAACTTACGCTGTCCATCCATCAAAACCGTGCTTCTGCCCTCGGGCTCTGTGAAAGCACCTCGACGTCACTTGAATACGCCCCTCCCACTGATTAGCATAGGCTTTGCATACAGGATGAAGTTGAAAATGAAAACTGAAATAAAAAAGTGTCAATAAAAGGAAAGCTTAAATGTACATTTTAATTTGAATTGTGTCACTATTATAGCGTGAACAAGCTTTGTAAAAATTGTGTTTGCATTTTATTTGTCAGTTTGGCTTTTCTCTTTAATATTGGCGGAAATGCAATGAAAATGAAGCGTTAAATCGTCAAATTCATTTTAATTATCGATTTGACAGGGACGATGTGTTGTCACAGTGAAAATGAAAATTAAATCATTTAATTTCATTTTCAATTTTGGCAGATATTTTGCAAACTGTGTTTTAAAATTAAATTATTAATCTGTTTTTCATTTTAATTTCCAATGTTTATTTGATTTATTTAAAATTGGCAGGATTTACCTTCCATATTTGTTCAGATGACAGAAATAAAGTCAAAGGTCTGTAATAAGTGAAGTTCCTGATGTTTGTGGAGTTGTTTAATGATCTCTGCTGAGATCTTGAGAAATAACAGTTTTATTGTGTAATTTCTTTTATTTTTAATAACTATTATTTTATTTAGAGTTTTATTTTCAGTTGATTTCATCTTTGGTTTTGGCTGTAATTTGTGTTATTTGGTCTTGTTTTTCTGTCCTTCAGTGATTCTGCTTGTTAATGCTTGTTCATCAATAATTCTCAATCCTCCTTTAATTAGACACTTAAATATCTCATTAACTTCATCACTGCCTGAGTGTTCAACCCTCTGTAGTGAAGACACTAGTGAGGATTTTGCTCTGGGATTTGAGGGGTTAAATGTGGAATGTATTTAACGGAAATATTTTGTTTATTGAATTTTCCAACCCAGGCTCATTCTGAAAACGAAGTCCCAAGGACGTTTCTGGAGACCGCGAATTATGTAGCTGGAGGTACGTATGGCTGCATTTCATTTTTTAAGCGAACGCAGCGGGGCGGTATGACGCCGTTCCTTTTAGCGCTCGCCAGCTGACCGCTTACCTTCGTGTGGAGGGCTTTCCCACCGCAACCAGTTTGTCCGGTTAGTTCGTCCTGTACGTTGGCGGACTTGAGACGCAGAGAGGAGCTGACCACGACGACGACGACCGGGTTCGAGTCCGGGGAAGAGCGGTTCCAGAAATCAGGTAAGACTAAAACAGAATCCAAGAAATAAAGTGAAGAATTTTATAACAGGGTGAGAATGTGGTAAAATCTGGAAACGTGGTAAAACAAAATCAGACGAGGGCTTTTATTTTTCTGGATGGTTTTTGTAAATTGTTGGGTGGGTCAATCGGTAAAAATGGTTGGGTTCAGGGAAGGAGGAGGGTGGGTCGGCCGGCCGATTGGCCGGTCGACCAGTCAATCATTCAGCCAGTCGGACAGACAGACGTTTATTCGACAGTGGCCTCTGGTGGGTTTACACAAGAACGGCGCGGGCGCGAACGGCACTCGCGGGAGATATCCGAGAAGCCAAAAAGGCGCACACAGCGGCCTCTCGCGGACTCGCGAAAACCAAAAACTGCAAAAATACTTACCTCCCGGGACGTATTTCGCGGTCTCCAGAAACGTCCTCTGCACTACGTTTTCAGAATGAGCCTGGGTTGGAATTTATGAATGTAAAACGTTAAAAATGGTAGACTACTGACAACCACAGCTGCCGGTATTTTTCCTAAAATCAAAAAAAAAAACAGCAAAATACTGTAAAACGGTAGTATTAGTGTCTGTGTTCAAATCCAAGATGAACTGAGAGTATCTGATGCTATGCTGCAGCTTCTTTTGTTTACAGGTAACTGTGTAGTTACTTATGCAGTGAAAATCTGTTTGCTAATTGCAATCACACATGAACACATTAATGTTTTTAATGACTTTACATTTTGTGCACTAAGCTACGTTTTTGTGATTTGAGCTAGTGATGGTAAAATAAAGCTTTCTGAACCAGTGAAGCGCTCGACTCAATTGTATCGGAAAAAGATTCGTTACTCGAAGCTTTCTAAATCAGTGCTCTATGAGGACCTCTTCTGGTTAGAGTGTGGGAAAGCACTGTGTTGCAATAATGTCCAATGTTCACGACAGACCAACTCATTCATATACTAATACAACAACAGTCATTGTGCAAAAGGGAGAGTAAAGAAAGTGAAAGCATGATGTTGCGGATGGTGCCCGGAGGACTTTTATTATGAAAGAGCAGATCGCGGCTGGCCGAAAAAGAAAGTTGCTTTCTCTCTGGAGATCGCTATATCGCCGCGGCCATTGCTCACGTGCAGTTCTCCACCTGTTAGGAGCCACAGACAGACACTGCAGTTTATTTCTGTGACAGAGGATTGTGTATGGTGTTGTGTGCTTCCTATGAGAAAGAAACCACACAAACACACCCACAAACATCCATAAGTGCCCAGATCAAGTGTAGTTCATCAATAAGCCAACTGCCTAGTTGCTAAGAAGATATAACTGCCCTTCAGTGTGCAATACACCACCATTGGACTGATGTGCACTCTGCCTTAACAAGCTCAGATCCTCATAACTACGATACTCCAGTACATACAAGCAAACGCACTTCAAAGCACCCTCTCATTGGCCTGGATGTTGATGTACACTGGATTTTAAGTCATATAGCCTTCTGTGGACGCTTCAAGCTGCTCTGCCCAATACTGTCAGTATTTGCTGCTGCATTAGAGCTCACTCCCCATCTTGCTCTTTATTACTGATTGATAGACGTACAGGCTGGCTCCCCCCATTTTGTGGATGTTCTGCAGTTTGCAATAAATCCTGTTAAACTTGACCTCATCTCTCTGTCGTGTTCTGACCGACACCCCTGGTTCGCTACGCTCCCTTTAACTAGCCATAACGGCAAGGTAGTCTTCACTACAGTCATATAAACAAATAACTCAATTACTGTAGTTTTTACACATAAGGTATATTACATTACATCACAGATGATTGTAGCAAAATCTAAGGTATTCAAAAGCATTTACATCTTATTCCAACTAGTCCTTCACCCACCCACTCGTTCCAAGCGGGGATTGAACCAGCAATTCCTGCATGGGAGGTGAATGCTCTAAGGAGGAGGCTGCGTGAGTGAAGCTTTCTGCCTGCGCTCGCCAGCTGGCCTCCGTTAAACACTATACCACGATATGCAGTGGTTTTCTTTAAAGATAGTTGTAAAAAAATACGCTAATGCACTTTAGTATGCTTCAAAACCTTTTTACTATAAATTACTATTGTATTTTATTTTAATTACTGGTGTATGGGACCGGTGCAGTGCTTTGAAACATTAGAAATGTATGTAATCGACGCCTAATCTCTCTCTATACACTTTACTAACCCATGGGGGTGTTTAAACCTTTGAATCAAAATTCGAAGCAGTCACGTGTGTATAGGCGAAAATGAAGCTTCGAACGTCACTGATAACGTGATGATGGCTAAACGAATCAAGCTCCGGTACACTGCTTCACTGCGAGATGTATCGTTTTTTTTTTATACATGCTTCGAAGCCTCTGCGCACAACGTCGCATCACTGAATTGAGCATTGTATCAGTTCATGAAATACGGTTATTTTCCGTAAATTTACCAGTTCTTTAAAACTTTCTTATTTTTTACGGAAAAATCCTGGCAACCACAGCTGCTGGTATTTTTCCGTAAATTTAACGGATTGTTTTTAACAGTGTATGCTAACTAAATAAACTGTAGATATGGATTTCACACAGACTTTAAAAACACTAAGGTGTCAGTTTTGGTATTTTAAGTACAAAGTTAGTGCACAAAAATAAAAAGCTATAGAGGTGTGCACTGTAAAAAGTGATTAGTGACAAGTGAGTAAAAGAAAGTGAGTAAACCCATTGATTTTACTTAGAAACAGTCAGTAAACCTATTGACAACTTAGCTTTTACAACTATGCACATAGTTTGTGTACTTAATAATCATAAGGCAACAAGTTTGCACTCTTTATTAAAATAAAGTCAATTAATAGCTTTCTACAGTGGATTAAATTGTACTTTTTCCACATCAGTCCATTGAGTTGCGTTATTTAAAACTTCAGTCCAAATCCACTGAGGCCTCTGTGATGGCAACACTCTGGAGATTGTGGGATCGCAAGGTTGGGATGGAGAAAAGGAGACTAGATCAGATGATGAAAGCAAGAGAAAAGGACCAATGAAGGACTGAAACTCAAAGCCTAAAACACATGAAACAGCAGCCGCTCCTCTGGGCCTCAAACCTCCTCTCATTGTTGCTGTTTTCACACTCTTCATTTTGCCCCATGATGTTTGTGCTAGTTTTGTGTTCTGTTATTGTTTCATAAAGTTATGTAAATTATGATAAAATGGACTGGGGTTTATTCGGATATTATTATCATGGCTCTCTGAATACTGGATTCTGATTGGTCAGTTGCAACATTCTAACATATGTTATTCAGAATTATTTCACTGCTATCTGCAATACTGGATTCTGATTGGTCAATGCAACATTCCAAGGTATGTTATTTCCAGTTATTGCACTGCTCTCAGGAATGCTGAATTATGATTGGCCGTACGACATTCCAAAATATGTTATTCCCAGTTATTACACGGCTCTCTGGAATACTGGATTCTGATTGGTCAGTCGTGACATTCCAACATATGTTATTCCCAGTTTTATACAACTCTTTTGAATACTTAACTTTGCAACATTTCCAGATTTGTTATTCCCAGTTATTTCGGCTTATTGGATTCTGATTGGTTGGTCACAACATTCCAACATTTGTAATTCCCAGTTGTTGCACGGCCCTCAGGAATACTGGATTCTGATTGGTCAGTCATTGCATTTTAATATATGTTATTTCCATTTACTACTCATTGTTCTGGAATGCTGGATTCTGATTGGTCAGTCGCAACATTCAAAAGTATGTTATTCCCAGTTATTATACAGCTTTCTGGAATACTGGATTCTGATTGGTCAGTCACAGCATTTTAATATATGTTATTCCCAGTTACTACATGGCTGTCTGGAATACTGGATTCTGATTGGTCAGTCGCAACATTCCAAAATATGTTATTCCCAGTCATTACTCATCCCTGGAATACTGGATTCTGATTGGTCAGTCGTGACATTCTAAAATATGTTATTCCCAGTCATTACTCATCCCTGGAATGTTGGAATCTGATTGGTCAGTTGCAACATTCCGAATTACGTTATTCCCAGTCATTACTCAGCAATCTGCAATACTAGATTCTGATTGGTCAATGCAACATTCTGAGATTTGATTTTCCAGTTATTACACGGCTCTCTGGAATACTGGATTCTGATTGGTCAGTCACGACTTTTCAATATATGTTATTCCCAGTTACTACACGGCTGTCTGGAATACTGGATTCTGATTGGTCAGTCGCGACATTCCAAAATATGTTATTCCCAGTCATTACTCATCCCTGGAATATTGGATTCTGATTGGTCAGTCATGGCATTTCAATATATGTTATTCCCAGTTACTACACGGCTGTCTGGAATACTGGATTCTGATTGGTCAGTCGCGACATTCCAAAATATGTTATTCCCAGTCATTACTCATCCCTGGAATATTGGATTCTGATTGGTCAGTCACAACATTCCATATAACGTTATTCCCTGTCATTACTCAGCTCTCTGGAATACTGAATTCTGATTGGTCAATCACAACATTCCAACATAAGTTATTCAGAGTTATTACACGGCTCTCTGCAATAATGGATTCTGATTGGTCAGTCACAACATTGCAACATATGTTATTCAGAGTTATTACACAGCTATCTGAAATACTATATTCTGATTGGTCAATGCAACATTCTGAGATATGTTTTTCCAGTTATTGCACTGCTCTCTGGAATACTGGATTCTGATTGGTCAGTCGTGCCATTCCAATATATGTTACTTCCAGTTATTATACAGCTTTATGGACTGGACTCCAGATTGGTCAGTTGTGACATTCAAAGATATGTTATTCCAGTTATTACGCAACTCTTTGTAATACTGGTTTCTGATTGGTCAATATTCTGCCATCTTGTAACATGTTCGTCCTGAATAAGTAACATTCAGAAATGAGTTTATTTTATTAATTTACCACTTGCTTCGAATGTTATCGCTGGATTGAATGAGCGTTATCAGTGGTTATCACCTGATAGATATGGGCCAGTAGGCAGCTTTTGCACCTACTGGCAGGTTCAGAAGGCTGTTTTCATCCATCCACATGGTTAATCAGCTACACTAGAAGACCCCTGATCCAGATCTGTTTTTACATTACTGTGACGGTTGGGTTTTGGGTTGGGGTAAAGGTAGACGTTAATAAAATATAATTAATGGGAAATTTAATAAATAATATAAATAATTCTCGTTAACTTCCGGCATGTGAATGGATGATAACAGCCTTTTGAGCCAACTAGTAGGTGCAGAAGGCCCCTGTTGGCCCATATCTATCAGCTGATAACGCCCATTCAATCAAGTGATAACATTCAAATCGGCTGAAATTACCTCATTAAATTTACTCAATTTTTTTTTATAAATTATATTTTTATTGGACATTCAGAAATGTACTTTTAATTTAACTTATTTTATTTGTTCATTTATCTTTATTTATTTTGTTATCACAATGGTTTGGCTGCATTTTCAGAAATTATGCTCTCATCCACTTAACTGTTGTTTATTTAATTTACTTTTTAATTAATTTATTTTATCTTATAGATTTCTCTGATCAGAAGTGCTGTTTTCAATTGATTAATTTATTTGTTAGTTTGTTTATTCTTTCATTTATTTATTTCATTATTTATTTGCTTAATGGGAACATTAGCAGAACCACCTTAGATCATGTTTTCACTGGCTGACGATTACTCTCAGGTTTGCAATTACAAAGAGTTTGTGTAGTAATTGTGTGTTTGAATGCAGCGCTGAATCACAGGGCTTTAAATTAAGTCTATAAACAACAATTAGTCCTAATGAGGGAGTCTGCAGCATATGACACTCTTCAGAGCTGAAGTGTAAAGCTGCTGGGTAATCTTTCATTACCCTGGATTTGCTGGATGCTGCACTGATCTGAAATCTGTAGGCAAAGAGGCAGTCTGCACATGTATACGGAGACAGCAGTGCATTTATATTAAGTGTAAGTAGCACATTTGAGAAAATGTACTTATAACTACAACATTACTAGCATATTTAAAATAAAAACCTATTGAAATCAAATGTAGGGTCACTATAGAATAGTGTGCCAACATTGAACAAATTTAAAAGTACACTTAAAAAATGTTAATAATATATAGCACACTTATGTCCATCTATTAAAAATGTATAAAATATTAGTGGAAGTCTTTTGAAACTCCACTCATGTACTGCTTTTAGTATATACATTTAATTAGTGTATTCATAACTTTAAAAATTGTTTTTTTTTTAAATAAGAATGTACTACACATGCATTTGCTTGTATTTGAGTATCTTTGAATGCAATCGAGCACACTGTACAGATGTTGGACTATCACATGCTTCAATATATTCCTTAAAGTTTATTCAATTATTCATCTGAGTTTTTGTTTTGTTTCCTGTGAGAAAGTCAGCTTCAGGGATGGAGATGATCTCTACAAATCATTCATCACAATCGCACAATCAACCTTCATCTGCTTCAGCCAAACAGACCTTGACATTCTACAGAAAATCTGCCAGAAAATTACTTTATTTTTTTTTTTCCAATCAATAATGTGAGCTTTGCTCTGAAAAGCAGGCAGTCAGATGCATTTAAACGTCTTTTAGACAGAAAATGCAGGTGAAAACATGCTTTAAAACGCAATTGGGGTGATTTTATTTGATGATTTATGTTATATGGCTTTTTAGACTTGGTCAAAACTTGTTCTTTATAAGTCTGACTGCAGATTTTAAATAAATAACTACGTTTGCATGCTTTAGTTATTTTTAAAAGCTTTTTTTTTTGGTATTATGTTTAGGGGTTTCTCACCTTTATGACAGGACAGTAGAGAATTCAGACAGGAAAGTATTGGGAGCAGAGAGAGGGGAAGGATGGGCAAAAGACCTCAAGCCAGTAATCGAACTCTGGTCGCCATTAGCACGTTGGTGCTACAGCATGCAGTACCACTAGGCTCCTGGCGCCGACTTAAAAGCTTTTTTTAAATACAAGTAAACAATGCAAGTTCATATTTAAACTATTAATGAATGTACACAAACCTAATGAACCGTAATGAACTTCAAATTAGCCAAATAAACAGTGATGTATTGTACAATAATCATTTATAATTGTAATGTTAATTTGATGGGTGGCATGGTGGCTCAGTGGTTAGCACTGTGGCCTCACAGCAAGAAGGTCACTGGTTTGAGTCCCGGTCAGGTCAGTTGGCGATTCTGCGTGGAGTTTGCATGTTCTCTCCGTGTTGGCGTGGGTTTCCTTCGGGTGCTCCGGTTTCCCCCACAGTCCAAACACATGCGCTCAGAGGTGGGTAGAGTATCCAAAATCTATACTCAAGTAAAAGTACAAGTAATTGCAGAAATTTTTACACAAGTAAAAGTAACAATCTTAAAAGTTACTCGGGTAAGAGTAAAAAAAGTATCTGATGAAAAAATTACTCAAGTAAATAGTTACTAGTTGAGAAATTTTTCACAATATTTCCCATCATATTTGTCTTCTGGTGAAAGTCTTTCTTGTTTTATTTCAGCTAAAATAAAATAAGTTTTTAATGTTTTAAAAACAATTTTACAGTGCCTAATTACCCGGACTTGCCTAATTAGTCCAGTTAAGCCTTTAAATGTCACTTTAAGCTGAATACTAGTATCTTGAAAAATATCTACTAAAGTTTTATGGTCTGTCGTCATGGCAATGACAAAAGAAATCAGTTATTAAACTATAGAAATGTGTTGATAAAATCTTTCTGTTAAACAGAAATTGGGGAAAATATACAGGATGACTAATAAAATATACAGGAGGACTTTATACACACACACACACACACACACACACACACGCACATATACATATATATATATATATATATATATATATATATATATATATATATATATATATATATATATATATATAAAATATAATGTTTAAATTGAATATTTTAATGGTTACCATTGTAAATGATGTGCTAATCACTGTGCAGGGTAATCAGTTAGTAGTTTCTTTAGTTTTCCCATAGTTATCATTAATAAGTTTCAAATTGGGATAATGTCAAATCAAATCAAATCCCTTTTATTGTCACGTCATCAGCAGCACTTGTACTGTGATGAGTGAAAAGCTTAGGTGCTGGCTCTAGACAGTGCGAAATACAGACAGTGCAAAATACAACAACATACAACAGCATACTCCAAAAAAAACAGGACAATGTAAAATTGGCAGTGTTGACAGCGATATGTACAATACGACACTTACCACTGTTTTTTCAGGTTGGAGCTGTAATTCATGTATTTGTTGCGATGTGCAGCGTGCCTCGCCTTTTCAAACTCTTCTTGGAGTGAAAACATAGACTTGAGGCTGCGGGTGACCTGGTCCGATAAACCCACTGCACAGACAGCATGACCCTCCTGTCGGAACCGCAGAGGGCCATGGCATGCCTGCAGTATAAACTCATAGATATATACATTAGATGTCACCTGCCCTGTTGTTGTCTATTGGAAGGAATGCGTCAATAGGGCTGCCATTTTAGTACAGGGTAGCGCTCCTTTGAAATGAATGCGGGACCAAGCTGCAGTGGAGGACTGTGGCCATCCAGAGCCAGAGATATACACATATATATATGATCGGGAGATTTCCCGGTGGTCAGTATGCAAATATTTATTTTTTAATTAAGAAAATTATCATTTTACATCACTTTTCTACATCGATGGATCAGTGACCGCACGGCATTCCTGACAAGGAGCATGTGTTTGTGTGCATGGAAATGTATTATCCTCCCTCCTATTATATTTGATCTAATCCGTGTTCTGAATCCCCCCCCCCCCCCTCTCCTGCGAATTGCTGCTCCTGCGATTAGTTTGTGATTGAATCTCCGTTATGAACGACTCGTTCACTTAGCTGAAAATAATAGAAGTTTCTGGCATCTCGTTGTCATATATTTTTTTGCATTGTTTGCTTATTTTATTCAACAAATCTAACATAAGCCGAGTATTTAGTGCGAGTTGATGCTACTTTTCCTTATGGTCAGTGTCTGTATTATCATCAATAACGTTACTGAGCACAAACGTTCATAACATATAAAACCGGAAAAAACTAAATCTTATCTATGAAATGTTCTGCCTTTGTGCTTTGTTTTCTTTCTTTGCTCATTACTACACCTGTAGACAGCGCTAAAGTCCAGCATCTTCACGTTGGCACACTGTCTTGACTAGTGCTGTTGAATGACATTTGTTCTTGGAGCACTGTACAAATGTGGCGGCGCTATTGATGCATGCTCAGGGTCTGTATGTGATATCTAGTGTATATATCTATGGTATAAACTCGCACGTCTTCCTCGACTTCAGCCATCATTCTAACATAGAACCGCGCGCTCTAACCGAAAGCGGGAGACGCGTTTTTATAGCAACCTCTCGCGACACAACCTCTCCAATGCGGCGCCTTGTGATATTTGCAAACAAGTCATATGAATCATATTCATTATCATTTGACAGTAATGGAGGAACGCCACCAAATTTAGCGAAGTAAGAGTACTGATATTTCTCTAATAGTTTACTTGAGCAAAAGTACACATATTTAAATGTACTCAAAAAGTACACATTACCCAACAATTTTACTCAAGTAAATGTAACAAAGTAAATGTAACTCTTTACTACCCACCTCTGCATGCGCTATAGGAGAATTGAATTAACTAAATTGACCGTAGTGTATGAATGTGTGTGTAAATAAGTGTTTCCCAGTACTGGGGTTGCAGTTGGAAGGGCATCCGCTGTGTAAAACATATGCTGGAATAGTTGGTGGTTCATTCCACTGTGGCAACCCCTGATAACTACGGGACTAGGCTGAAGGAAAACGAATCATTGAATGAATGTTAATTTCAAAATGTCTAATATATATTGATTAATTTTATCCCAGAGAACGTTTACTAAATTAATTGTTAATATTCAGACATGATATTCTCAAAAGAATGTTTGTGAAACCTTCTCATTATTATATTTGACATATTTTAAAGAAACCCTCGTAATTGTCACACCCTCGGCTCATTCCTGCAGCTCCAAGTACCACTCTCCCTCACCAACCACCTCTCACCAATCCAGTAAACAATCACCAGCATACTAATCACCTGCACCTGCACCCACAATCACCAGACACTATAGGAACCCACCTCATCCTCTCACTCATTGGCCGGTATCGAAGTCAGATGGTTCACTTCACCTTCGCTCCCTCTTCAGGTCCTCTTTTTCCATAGATGTCTCCATTTCGCCTTCGGATGCATAAACAACTGAATAAGGGAAGTGACTAAGCTATTCTGGTGTTTACCTGAAGATCTGTCATTAACCTGATGAACTGTGTCTAAGATCACTCACTTTCTGATGTTCCCCAGAACGAACTATGTGTGAGATCTCTCTCCCTCAGATGTTTACCTTCTGAACGGTTGATGAGGTCGCTAACATCTACAACACCACTCTCCTGCTTCATCACCCTTAATAGATAACCTTCCTTGTGTGTACCCGTGAGCATAAAATTAACCCTCAAAATAATATTTTCAAAATATCTTTTAGTTAAAGATGTTCCTCTAACATAACAAAGAAAAATATTAATAAAATGGGTTCATGTTTCAATAATGTTCATGTCTGGTGACTGGGCTGGCCAATCCTGGAGCACCTTGACCTTCTTTGCTTTCAGGAGCTTTGATGTGGAGGCTGAAGTATGAGAAGGAGCGCTATCCTGCTGGAGAATTTGCCCTCTCCTGTGGTTTGTAATGTAATGGGCAGCACAAATGTCTTGATACCTCAGGCTGTTGATGTTGCCATCCACTCTGCAGATCTCTCGCACACCCCCATACTGAATGTAACCCCAAACCATGATTTTTCCTTCACCAAACTTGATGGATTTCTGTGAGAATCTTGGCTCCATGCTGGTTCCAGTAGGTCTTCTGCAGTATTTGTGATGATTGGGATGCAGATCAACAGATCACCTTCTGACACTTTTCTAAATGATCAACTAGAAGTCAAGTTATTATTTGTTCCTCTGGGATCCACAGCAAGACTTTTGTCAGGTAGTGTAATTTCATCTTGGCAAAGATAAAAGAAATCAGTTATCAGAAATGAGTTATTAAAACTATTCTGATTAGAAATGTGTTGAAAAAATGTAAAAGGAGGGCTAATAATTCTGCCCTCAACTATATGAGCCCGTAAGTCTGCAGTAATAAATTTGGTGTGCAGAGCCAGTTGTTTCCTAATCAAACATCAGTGCAGTGAGTCTGATGCGGGCAGCTATTGGCAAGCGGTATAAATTGATGAAGTGAGGTGTGACATGCGCTGTTTTCGGCTCATTAAAGCCCACTCTCACTGCTGCATTTTGGATCAGGTTTGATCACACCGGCTGAAAGGCCTGCCAAGAGAACACTAATAATACACAACAAGAGACAAGCAGCTGTAAAGCAGCTCTAACAGTGTGGTCTGTGATGTTCAGCTAAGGACAGTGGTGTACTGCATATCACTGAGACATACCACGCCCCCATCTGCAGGCCTCTTCCACCAGCAGAGATGTCATTGCTATAAATACACATATGCTGCGTCCTAATTTGCACACTTTGTCCAAAAAGTATGTACTGAAGAAATACTTACTTTTGGAAGCTTTGGGGACAAACTACTTCCTCATTACACACCATGATGTTGCTTGGTTATGAGACCTGCCAATCATCTCGACACATCACCCACATTTCTTTCATATTTAATTACCTTCAATATTGTAGATTAATCAGCAAGAGGATAATCTGCCATTCACAAGTCTTTCATGCAGAGAAATCTCCTCAGGTGTTCAGATAATTGTGCATTCAGAAGTTAATGTCCAGACACGTCTTTATAGAAGTTCACATTGCTGTTGCAGATGAAATGTAACAGGGAAAATGTGATTTAAATATGTTCCAGAGAGAACACTCTAAATCCCTCAAATGGCAGGTGCCAGAACCATCCGAATCTCTTAAATGATGGGCGCCAGAACCATCCGAATCCCTTGAATGACGGGCGCCAGAACCCTCTGAATCCCTTGAATGATGGGCGCCAGAACATCCGAATCCCTTGAATGACGGGCGCCAGAACCCTCTGAATCCTTTAAATGTTGGGCACTTCAACCCTCTGAATCCCTCAAATGGCGGGCACCAGAACCCTCTGAATCCCTTGAACGGCAGGCACCAGAACCCTCTGAATCCCTTGAATGGCGGGCGCCAGAACCCTCTGAATCCCTTTAATGACAGGCGCCAGATCCTCCCGAATGTCCAGGGGTGCCAGATCCTCTTGATTTTCTCGAATGGCTAGGGGTGCCAGTCCCACGAATGACCCGAGCCACCGCCTGAGCTCCACGAAAGGCCAGTGCACCGCCTGAGTTTGACGAAAGGCCAGAGCCACCACTTGAGTCGTGTGACTTCCCAGTGCTGTGTGACTTCCCAGAGCCACCAGAGCAATGTGAACCCTCCTGACACACTGGGGTTAAATGAACTGCCAATGTCTCCTGAACCAAATCCTCCTGACACACTCGGGTTAAATGAACTGCCAATGTCTCCTGAACCAAATCCTCCTGACCCACTGAGGCCCTCTGCTGCTCCACGTACCAGACCCTCTGCAGGTCCAGGCAACAGGCCCTCCGCTGCTCCACGCACCAGGCCCTCGGCAGCTCCACGCACCAGGCCCTCGGCAGCTCCACACTCCAGGCCCTCTGCAGCTTCACGCACAAAGCCCTCTGCAGCTCCATGCTCCAGGCCCTCTGCAGCTTCACGCACAAAGCCCTCTGCAGCTCCATGCTCCAGGCCCTCTGCAGCTCCACGCTCCAGGCCCTGTGCAGCTCCACGCTCCAGGCCATCTGCAGCTCCACGCTCCAGGCCATCTGCAGCTTCACGCTCCAGGCCCTCCGCACCTCCACGCTCCAGATCCTCCACAGTTCCACGCTCCAGACCCTCTGCAGCTCCACGCTCCAGACCCTCCGCAGTTCTACGCTCCAGACCCTCCGCAGCTCTACGTTTCAGACCCTCCGAAGCTCCACGCTCCAGGTACAACTCCGCTGCATGGTCCTGGACCACCTTCCCTCTCCCTGTTCCACCTCTGCTCAACCCCCCTCCAGGCCTGCTTTGGAGCGTCTAGAAGCTGCTCCTAGGGGGGGGGGGGCTGTTATGATTATCAGTGATCTAACGGCTGCAGATTGCTAACGGACTACAAGTCCGCCATTTATGGACTACAATATCCAGTCATGCACCGCTTACACACACATGCTCCTAGTTCCGGTGATTACACACACACACACACAGACACAGTCTCAGCTGAAGCCGCTCATGATGTGATTACATGGACTATAAAAACAGCACAAACACACACATTGTTGCTGAGTCTTGTTGAAGTGTTTATGTAAACATTACGACGCGTTTTCATTGCCTTGTTTTGCCGTGTGTTTTGACCTTCGCCTTGTTTGTTTGTATACGTTGTCTGCTGCCTGCCTGTTGACCTTCTGCCTGTTTAATTGACCATGACTCTGGATTGCCCTAATACATCTGTTTGCTCCTGAGTTGACTGTTGCTTGCCTGACCACTCTCTGTCTAAATAAAGACTGTGCATTTGCATCTGCACCCCTGTTGCCAGCATCCAATTCAATGTAACAGCAATAGACAACACATTACAAACGCAGGTCTAAAGTCCAGCACAGAGCGCGTTAGTTGTGTGCTTCGCTTACACATTACTTAATACATACAGGATGTACAACAAATATCTTTACAAATGAAAAATAATTAAAGGATTAAAATTTGACAAAAATTATTATTTTCTACATAAATATAAACACCACTGCCTCCATGCCTTCTTCACCTCGGGGGCTTTTTTTTAGTTTATTCATGACAACTTGCTTTTTCATAATGTTATTATTAATATTATGATTATTTATTATATGCAGATTTATAGTTGTTTTATTAAAAACAAGCTTAGATTTGTCCAACTGTCAGGTTTTGGACTATATGGGGCATAGCATGTGTATTTGGGTGTAATTTGCTGGAAATTAGAACTGAATTTAGAAATAGTTTTGAAGCAAATCTTTTTGCCTAACAAACGAAATTAAATACCTTGGCTAGTGGATGTCTTCAGTGGAGTGAGTTTTCACCGTTTCCTCACTCCACCAAAGTAAAGGAGTTAAGAGTAATAGTAAAGTAAAGAGAAAGTAAAGAGGCTGAATGGAGGAGACTCGTTCTTTATCCTCGCGCTGCAGATGCTCTGTTTAACTGTTTTCTCTCTTTAGTGAAGCGTTCAGTTTTTACACTTACAAAGTCGCCATGTAAATAGCAAATGTGATGGAGCGACACAACTGACTCTTAAAGGGAATGAGAGATGAGACTCTGATTGTTTTTTTCTCAAAACACACCCAGAACTCATTAAGAGAATAAGCACAACCATGTTAGACCATGCGCCAGGGCGCAGAGCGGATGTTTCTTTCTTTAAAATAGCAAAAGTGGATTCAGACTCACCCTTAATGCATTTGCGCCCTGCACATTAGACTTTGCGCCTATATCGTTAAAATAGAGCCCATTAACTTTATCAATTGAGTAACACATTACTTATAGGTGTGTTCATAAAACCTTTAGAATTATTAATTATTATTAATCTGAACTGAATTTAAACACTACAAACTGAACTACACTGTTCCTATTTACTATGACCTTTTATGTGAAGCTGCTTTGACACAATCTACATTGTAAAAGCGCTATACAAATAAAGGGGAATTGAATTGAATTGAATTGTATGCACACTCATGATAGCTGTCATTAAGAGTCATACCCTCAATTCTTTATTTTTTTCTTTATATTTTTTACTGAACTGTACTGTAACTGGCCTATGGTGTGACATGAAGAAAATGAAGAAAAGCAAATCTTTATAATATAAACCTAGTGTGAGAGGGATTTATCTTCATTGCTGGACACTTATGTTTATATAGTGCTCTTTATCTGATTTTTCCTGCATGAATTGTTGGACAATTTCAATAAACAGTGGCGTCACACCAAAAGACAACACAAGTCATCAATTAAATGAACTACTATGGGACCTTATTTGAACTCATTTTCCCCCAATGTACATGCCAGGTTCACATTTCAGCTCCTATAAAGCTCTATTGTTGAATATAAATCAACTTTTTGTCACCCACAGCAATTCTGCCCTCTTTTTAACACACGAATGGTCTCGAGGGTGTAATTAAAATTATTTTCAGGTTTTCGCCGCGGGGCAGATGCATCATACGTGCGTTTGATGCGAACCGCTCAGAAATTAGCAACCATTCATTAAAACCCCGGAGCTGCTAATGAGAAACAAAGAGATGCGAGTTCTGGGGTCTTAAATTTCTGTTTATTCAAACAAAACGCTCTGCGGACAGATGGTGTGTAATGAATTAGCAACGAATCACCAGCAACAGATCGCGAGACAAACTTCATCCGCCACCTGCGAACTGAGCGCAACATAACTAGATAAATGTGCAATCAGCAAGAGGAGAAACTGCAGAAAAGCCACTGTATGGAGAGACATTTCTGCCAAAATTTCACAAAAAATAAATACAATTCAGCATAAATCCAGCAACAGAAAGCACTTAGCAGTTTGGGCAAAAGCCCAGTGATGTTAACAAATAGATGTATTGTGTTTCACAAATTGAAGTCATACATGACTTACATGCTGGATTATTAAACATATGCAATATTCACTGCATTAATGCATAATGCAAACTGAGCATAATTTAACTAAATAAATGTGCAATCAGCAAGAGGAGAAACTGCAGGAAGACCAGTGTATGGAAAGAAATTTCTGCTAAAATTTCACAAAAAAAAAAACAATAAATAAATAAAATTCAGCATAAATCCAGCAACAGAATGCCCAGTGATGTTAACAAATAGATGTATTATGTTTCACAAATTTAAGTCATACATGACTCTTTCAAAAACACATAATAGGGGCTCTTTAATAAGTGATTTGAGTCATTGCAGAGATGTATGGATGCAGTCCTCCAAGCTCATGATGGAGTCAGACACAATATTCATTCTGTTTCCACTGCAGCATGACCACATATTCTATACTGGACATTATTTCTTTTTTTTAATATATATAATTATTTTTTCGTGGTTTTCACTTTTATTGTATAGGACAGAAGAGATTATTGACAGGAAAGCATGGAGAGCAGAGAGAGGGGAAGGATCGGCATAGGACACACTAACCACTACACCACTTTTGTCTAAGCAAAATCAAGGCATGATCATATTTTATTGTGGTAAAATAAGCATCATCTAGAGGCCTTTGCCTTTCATATAAGACACTTCTGATACCAAATGATCAACTGGAGTCAAGATATTATTTGTTGAATAGGCTTGAATAGGCGACAAGACTTTTGTCACGTACACTGAAAAAAGTGTTGCATGCAAAACAGTTGCAAACTATTTATTTGTGTTGAATTTGTGTTTAAATTCAGCCCAAATAAATTATTTACAACCATTTAACGTAAAAAAATTGAGTAAATCCAAGGAATCATCTTTGAATCATTTTTTTCAGTGTAGTGTAGTGATTCAGCATACACATAAAGGTTTTCACACACAAAGTGATTCAGAATTATTGGCACAAGTGTCTCTCCATACACTGGTCTTCCTGCAGTTTCATCACTTGCTGATTGCACAGTTGCGCTCAGTTTGCATTATGCATTAATGCAGTGAATATTGCATATGTTTAATAACCCAGCATTTAAGTCATAATATGATTTATATTTGTAAAACACAACAGGTTAACACCACTGGGCTTTTGCTCAAACTGACTTTAGTTTTTCGACAAAGAGCTTTGTTTGCAACTTGAGTGATTCTTTGCAAAGCAGTGTGAATTATTGGCACAAATTGTGCTCCATACATCTAGCTGTACTTCCAGAGCTGTGACCAAACTAACCCAAACAGCAGATGGTTGTATAACCAAACCATCCTTTATCGTTTGAGTCATCAGTTTGCTGGTGTTTTCTCAGAATAATGGGATGCATCATTTAAGCGGCCCTGGAGCTGGAGAAAGTGAATCACAGACGAATGATTCATGCAAACTTTCTGCTTTTATAAGGGACCGGTTCTGCTCCTGCCGTTTCTATCTTTAACACAAAGGGGAAACAAGCACATGTTAGCTTTAGGTGAACTCATGATACAGTATTCAGACCGCAGACAGACTGCTTCAGGTTTAACTTGACCTTTTCACAGCTGATGTTTAAATAAAAACAGCTTTACTCAGAGCTACAGAACCTGCACCTTATACACTTTATCCTCCTCTTTCCTCAGACTGAAACATTGTTCTTGTGTGTTTGTTCATGATAACAGTGCAATCCGCCCAAAATACCATAGTAATTTATTTTAAATATTATATAGTTATCGAACATTACTATAGTAAAGTCTATTATACATTATATATTGTAGTATTTACATCTCTTTGTTAATCAGTGTTCCAGCATGTTTTAATATTACATATAATGAACTGATAAACTGTAATAAATACTGCAGTAAACTTCAGTAAACTGTGGTGTATTTTAGTGTAATATACAGCTACAACTGGCAGTAAATTACTGTAACTCTTATCATCTATCCAAGTTTTAGGATCAACAAATAATAACTTGACTTCTAGTTGATCATTTGGTATCAGAAGGGTCTTATATGAAAGGTAAAGGCCTCTAGATGACGCTTATTTGAGCACAATAAAATATGATCATGTCTTGATTATGAATGGTTTCATTAGGACAGTAAGTTCTGACTTTACTTAGACAAAAGTCTCATCACTGAACCTTCAATAATGTCCAGTATAGAATATGTGGTCATGCTGCAGTGGAAACAGAATGAATATTGTGTCTGACTCCATCATGAGCTTGGAGGACTGCATCCATACATCTCTGAATGACTCAAATCACTGATTAATAAAGTCATCTGGAATGGCAAAGAAAGAGTTCTTGCAGGACTCCCAGAGTTCATCAAGACTCTTTGGATTCATCTTCAATGCTTCCTCCTTCATCTTACCCCAGACATGCTCAATAATGTTTATGTCCGGTGACTGGGCTGGCCAATCCTGGAGCAACTCTTTGCTTTCAGGAGCTTTGATGTGGAGGCTGAAGTATGAGAAGGAGCGCTATCCTGCTGGAGAACTGTCCCTCTCCTGTGGTTTGTAATGTAATGGGCAGCACAAATGTCTTAATACCTCAGGCTGGTGATGTTGATCATCCACTCTGCAGATCTCTCGCACGCCCCCATACTGAATGTAACCCCAAACCATGATTTTTTCTTCACCAAACTTGACTGATTTCTGTGAGAATCTTAGGTCCATGCGGGTTCCAGTAGGTCTTCTGCAGGATTTGCAGTGGTGGAAAGAGTACAAAAAAAACATACTTTAGTAAAAGTACCATTACTTGCCAACAAGTTTAGTACAAGTAGAGTAAAAGTATTTGTTGTAAATATTACTCAAAGTATGAGTAAAAAGTAGCCTTTTCAAAAGTACTCAAGAGTAGTGTATCATTACGCTGTAAAAAGCTGATGCATTTACATGTAATTTGGGGATGCATGTAAACGTAACATTCTGTAGTGCAATTTAATTTTGATATTGACCAGCAGGCACACAATGTCATAAGACGTTAATATTAGGTTAGATTTAGCTTGTGATGTCAGGTGACCAAAATTCAACAGCCAGCGCCTAAGGACAACGTTTTGATGTCCAATAACGATGTCAAATAACATTGATATTTGGTTGATTTTAGGTTGTGTTGGAAAGTGACCAAAATCATATTGATGTCAAATACTGACATTTATTCGTCAGGTATGGCAACTAAAATCCAACATCTGATAGACGTCATAGTGGTAACGTCATCAGATGTCGATATTTGCTTGATTTTAGGTTGGACATTGACGTCGGCCTGGCGTTGAGTTCTGACGTCAACTCAATTTTCATTTCCAAACAAAATGCAACATTCCCACGACATTGGGGTACAACATCAATCTGACATCATGTTGACATCCTGTGCCTGCTGTATGTTTAAGGCTATCTCGGTCATCATACAGTAACAATCAGTCATCTTCTCATCAGTGACATGCATCTAAACAATCTCTACAATTATAAAGCGACCGTGTCTTGAGGTAGTTCATTATGAGGCGGTTTACCTTCTATGTGCGATTTGATTGGACAGGAATCATAGGACATATGATTTTTCTAATTTTAATAGACAAGAAATAATAAAGTAGTGACTGCAGGTTGAACAGCCTGATCTCACGAGAAAACGTAAGTATTTTACGTTTTGACAGTTTAGAGGCTAATTCGTACGAATTCATACGAGTTAAGTCGCACGAAATTGTACGATTTTAAAAAGGAGGCGTGGCACCTAACCCCACCCCTAAACCCAACCGTCATTGGCGGATGAGCAAATCGTACTAAATTGTACAAATTAGATCGTACGAATTCATACGAATTAGCCACTAAATCAAAAAGTTACGAATTGCCGTGAGATTGTGTTGGGTTGAAGGTAAGTAGTAAAATAAACATACAGGTAAGGCACTAAAAAATGTACTCAAGGGAAAGTAAAAGTACACATTTATAAAACTACTTCGTAAATTACAATTCCTGAGAAAAACTACTCAATTACAGTAATTTGAGTATTTTTAATTAGTTACTTTACACCACTGAGTATTTGTGATGATTGGGATGCAGTTCAACAGATGATTCATCAGAAAAATCCACCTTCTGACAGTTTTGCAAATGATCAATTAGTAGTTATTATTTGTTGCTCTTACAACTGGGATCAACGACAAGACTTTTGTCAGGTAGTGTAGTATACTTGTCTCCAAAATATACAAAGCATTTGTCATATAAAGAAAGAGTTAGAGTGGTTAATGATAATAATAAAAACAATAATGTCCAGAAATATTGCATAATTAACCAACAAACGAATGAATGCATAATCGGTCTAAAGCTTGTGCATAGAAATAACTCATTTCTGCTTTGAGAATGTTACTAAAGATAACAAATAATTAAAAAGCAAACTAATTGATGAGATTGAGAGGAGCCTGTGGATGCTCTTGTCAGTCATGTTGTCTGTCCGTCTGCTTTTTCCTCTGACTTTCGCTCAGCACATCCATTTAGTCATCTGTCATGCAGACGTGTGCATCTGTGGAGGGAAAAAGTCACAGCAAATGACTGTCCATCTTTAGTCCTGCAGGCAAGGATGATGGTTTTTCTCTCTGTAAAACCACCGGAGAGTCCAGACAACACTCGTCCTGCTGTTCCCGCAGAGACGCCAAATGAAGAAAATGACCGGTTGTTGAAGGTCTGGCCAGCTTTTCATCAAAAATAATGTGAGCAGGACTGGGAAGGAAGTGCTAAAATAAGCAGATTTATATTTCCTGAAGAAACCAGCCAAAATCTCAGATGAATAAGATTTTCTTTCAGATTTTTTATTATTTATTTATTTATTTTTAGAACTGAACAGTTTATTTTAACGGATGAATGTGATATGCAAATATATGCAAATGTTATACATGCAAATTTGTACTGATGTCATTATAATTGTGAAGAAATGTAATTCTTATTAAGTGAATTCATTTGAATGGCATTCAACACACATTTATCAGCAATGAAACCTTTTTATGTCAATAAAGAATCGTCATTACAAAAATAAATTGAATATTTTATTTATTTTTTTATATTTTCACAGTTTGATCTGGTTTTGGGCTCTTCTTGTTAAATTCTTCTTGTTTCTTCTATTTTAATGTACAATTCATGCTATTAACAAACTATTAATTAAGACTATTAGCTCAATAAACTCCTAATTTGCTGCTTATTAATAATTATTAAGTGTTGAAACAGATGACAAATCTAACGGTTCAAATCACATTATGGGTTTTTAGTCACGGATCGTACCATCTTTCAGATCAGCCAAAAAGGGGAGGAGACAAATGTCATTTACTTTCCACTATTACAAAAACAGTACTGCAAGAATTTTTGGTTTTAACAAACATTTGTACAACCCCTATTTATTTTTAGTCTCATTTTCAATAGATGATTCTGTCATACTTTATCTTTCATTGCTGATGATAATTTTTGAAGAATTATTGAGTGGTGTATTTTTGATGTTAGGTTGTTGCCACCTATTGGTTAAATAATGTAATTGCTGCCTACAACTTTCATTTTAGAGCGTCAAGTTAAACACATATGATGGTGA
Source organism: Danio aesculapii (assembly GCF_903798145.1). NCBI lineage: Eukaryota > Metazoa > Chordata > Actinopteri > Cypriniformes > Danionidae > Danio > Danio aesculapii. The sequence continues at coordinate 2,566,165 of NC_079449.1, read as the reverse complement.
TTTAATCTTTACCATAAACATCAGTGTTTTTATCTAAACTATAAACTGTTCTCCCAGTACTTCTGTGTTATTTGACTGTTTGTAGACTAAAGACTCAATCTCTTTCTTGAATTTTGCATTTTTCAAACACAGATTTGAATGCGGCGATTCGAAGGTTTAATAAACACATGCAAATCACCATTATTTATAATTTATGCTGCGTGAGTGTTGAGATCTCAATCTTTTAATGATTAATCGTGCAGCTTTACACTGAATGCATTAATGCAGGTAAATTAAATTAAACAACTAGTAATTTGCATTGCCCCCTCAGAAAGAATTTGTGCCCCCTCAGTTTTCATAAACGATTGTTTACTCAAAACTAAAAATTATATCTGTCATTAATTACTAACACTCCCGTCATTCCAACCTTCAAAACACATGATATTTCATAATATGAAAAAGCAATTAAAATATGAAAATTGTGAAATTAAAGCAATAGCCTGGTCCCTGCGTCAGCTCAGGGTGCTCCCGTAAAAAGCCTTTATAACGCGAATGCAGCGGAGGCGCTCTCAACTCACACGGGAGAAAACTGGAGTAGTGCATGAGACGAAGACGAGCAGCCAAATCATGACATGTTTTGGTTAACTAATTCCTTAAATACAGCTCTCTTGAGCTCTAAAAGGAAAAAACGTAGAAGAAATTTGCCGTTAAATTAATTTTAGCAGAAAAGCAACTGCCAGTGATTTTCAGAATCAGAAAGAGCTTTATTGCCAGGTATGTTCACACATACGAGGAATTTGTTTTCGTGACAGAGCTTCTACAGTGCAACAGGATAACAGAGACAGGACAAAAAACAGAGAATAAATATATAAAAATAAATAAATAAATAAATAAAAAAAAAAAAGAAAAAAAAAAAAAGAAAAAAAAATAGAAGAAAAAAAATAAAAATAACAAAAAAGAAAAAAAAATAGAATAAATAAATAAATAAATAAATAAATAAATTAGAAAAAATAGAAGAAAAAATAGAAGTATATATTCATATTTTCACATGAGTTTTTCAGTTAGGGGATGTAGCCTAATAAAAAGGTTTAGTTCACAGCACAGTCCCACAGTAGTCTACACTACTATTAATCATTTAATTTACTATATTTATTATTACCAACATTATTAAAATTAAAGTAAAATTGACAAAACGAAGAACCATTTTAAATGTTTGCTTTCATTTTCAAATCGCTAAAGCGCACTATTACAGTTGTGAAGAGAAACATCCCATTATGCAGCAGCAGTCAGGTTAGTACACTTAAAAATACCTTTTGACTTTTAAAGATGATCGGCTTGTGAAGTCAAGTTTACAGTGTTAAAAATAAAAGGGGTATATTCACCTTATTCTTTGCGTATGAGTGGGCGCAGCCATTTGAATCTTTTTGGCTCGAGACTTCCGGTCTCATTCACGTCCATTCATTTTTAGAGGTTAAAAACAGCTCGTAATGCTGCTTTATGTTGCAAACTGATCTTTTCTCATTATATTATTCTACTTTTCATGTATAATCATGCAAACACTTGTTTGTAGAGCGAGTAGTTTGACCGTTTTCTGCCGTTTATTATTTCTAGTCATTTCTCCCATAGGCAGCTGAATCGGAAGTCCTAAAACAATCGCAAAAACGAGCGCACTTCCGCATTGTAGAATAAGGTCAATAGTGTGTAAGTGGATTTGCTGCGGATCAACCTCTCACATGCTGCTGCAGTTAGACTGAATGATAATCTTTAAAAAAAATATGTCATTTAGGCTATACTGCTATTTACTCATGCAAAATTATACTGTAGGCCTATTTTATCAGCTAGCAGTTAGCATATCGATTTGGACTTGTAGCTCATGGCCCTTAAAAATGAAAATGTAACCTGAAAACAAGTTATTAAGACAGGCTAAATAAATAAATAAAATGACGAGTAGGCCTAATAAAAGCCTAATGGTTTATGATGGTGTTTTTACAAATGCCAACAGGACAATTTCACAAAAAAAAAAAAAAAAAACTCACTTATGATAGTCTAACTTAAATCTTTATTTTTACCTTTAAAATTAGGAAAAAAAAGTTATATAGCCTATTGAGTTGCGTGTTATCCATGCCAACATGTAACCAATTTTCATGGTAATAACTGTGAATTTAGGTATCTTTTTTAAGTACAGTTGAAGTTAGAATTATTAGCCCCCCTGTTTACTTTTTCCCCAATTTCTGTTTAACGGAGAGAAGATTTTTTTCAACAGATTTCTAATCATTATAGTTTTAATAACTCATCTCTAATAACTGATTTATTTTATCTTTGCCATGATGACAGCACATAATATTAGACTAGATATTCTTCAAGACACTTCTAGGTGTTCTAGGCTTAACTAGGTTAATTAGGTTAACTAGACAGGTTAGGGTAATTAGGCAAATTATTGTATAACGATGGTTTGTTCTGGAGACTATCGAAAAATATAGCTTTAAGGGGCTAATAATATTGACCTTTAAATGGTTCATAAAGAATTAAAAACTGCTTTTATTCTAGCTGAAATAAAACAAATAAAAATTTCTCCAGAAGAAAAAATATTATCAGACATACTGTGAAAATGTCCTTGCTCTGTTAAACATCCTTTGGGAAATATTTAATAAAGAAAAAGAAAAAGAAAATGCAAAGGGGGCTAATAATTCTGACTTCAGCTGTATATTTCTGGCTACACTAATGCCTTAGCATCTAACTAAGTAACCCATTTAGCTACTATTTTTAAAAAAAATGCCATTAGATTGTAACGTTTAACTTTTTCCTAACACTAATATTGGTTGGTAAGGAAGCGTGATGACTCGGTTATGCTGATGTCACTATATTGATTTACCGGTTACAGAATAGTCTAACCGTGGGTTAGCTTGCATGTGTGGGCATAGTTTGACGTCTTTACCTAAAACCTAAAACATTTTTATTATTTGAAATAAAACGGAAAGGAATAAGGAGAATAAAACATGATTTAAAGCATTCGTTTGGCGATGAAGCCATCTGCTTTAATAAACGATATAATTGCATTACCTTCATTGATAAAATCAGTAAAAGTGAAACTGTGCATATTAATATTGTTATAAAATGTATCTAACTGCCTTAAGTCAGTAACTTTGGCAGTAATGCTAAGTAATAATAAATAAGTGAATAAATAGCCTAAATGAAAGAAACAAGACGGACCAAAATCTAGTGTCTAGTGCCCCAAAAATGCCCCATCAGTTATGAAATCCTGGCGCCGGGCCTGAATGAAACCCACCACATCCTGAATAACCTACCACAACTTCTTCTGTCATCATTAGATTTTACAGGAAAGCCTGAATGCTTTCATACATGTGATTTGAATGATGCGAGCGGCGATCTCTCTGCTATCATTATAAATTTAGTAAAGTTAAAAAAAAACAATTAATCCATGGGTCACATGTGTTCCGAACCATGGGTTGTGATTCGTTATACTCGTAGTTATTAAGGTAGCTTGTAGTTATTAAGGTAGCTCGCAGTTATTAAGGTATCTGGGTTTAGGTATTGTGTAAGAATCGGAACGTTAAATAAGATCATACTTTATATGTGCTAATAAACAATTAATATCTTAAGAATAGTCAGGTAATTGTCATGGTCACCAGCGATCTAGCAGATTGTTGGAGAGCTACAAATTTGCCACGGATATGAACTACAAATCCCATCATGCACCTCACACACACACACCGGTTCCTGTTCTCTCCCTGATTGCACAGACACAGCTGAAAGCTCATTATAGACTCATTATGTCATTACTTATTATATGGACTAAATGTAAACCTCACATTCACACACACAGTGCTGAGTCTAATTTGTCTGTAATATTATAAAGCATACCTTAATCCATTCTTGCCATGTTTCCTGACCCTTGTTTTGTTTATTGTTTATCCTGTTTGTCGCTTGCACGAGTCTATTTGCCTCTGACCACTATGACTCTCTGGATTACTCTCATAATAGTGTTTGTTCCTGTTTGCTTGCCTGACTAAGCTTTCAATAAACTGCTCTCAACTCTGTCGTCACTCCCCTCACTTCTTATAGCAATAAGACACTAGTTAATAGTCAGAATTGTTACTTACTTAACTTGGTGTTCCCTTAAATTATCATGTTTCTTCTTTTTACTTTAAACATAAAAATTCCAAACATAATATTAATTAAATTACTAATATTATTTCATTCAAATATATTTGTTATTTTAATTATTGCTCTGCATCTGTAAACCCTCTGTAATTCTCTGCTCTAATGAATAAACACAAATGCATCAGACCTGATCTAAACACAATAATCAAATCAGCATACTGAATTAAAATGAAGGCGTCTTCAGAAGCCCATTCAGAATGTTCATTTGGGTTGTTGCTAAGCAACTGCAGAAATTCAGAGAAGATTATTAACAATCTCTGATTCAGACTCATGCGGGTCAATTAATGTCAACTGTTTAAATCAAGTTAGAAAGTGTAAACCAACATTAACTAACAACAATCACAGATCTGTTAAACTACATAAACAATACAACTTTTGACTTTAATAATGCACTTGTAAACATTGAGTCTTTACCGAGGTTAAAAATGGGCTACATGCTGTTGTGAGTTGTTTTGTGAAAGTAGTAGAAAAATATGGATTATTCTCATATTATTTATAAAAGAAAATAAATTTCTTTGGAAGAAAAGAAAGAAACAAATTGTGTTCCGACCCTGGTCTACGGGGTCAAGGAAGTAACATTAATGATTAAATGGAACAAATAAATTGCTCTTTTAGGAAGCCCTTGGAGTTAGGTCCATTTATTTTTCTTTTCTCCTTTTTTTAAAATAAAATAATCAAAACCTTCATCTCAGAGATGACCAACAGACAAACAATATTGTAATAAATAATAAAAAATGCAATGAATAATTTCCACCTTAACTACTTTTGACTGTCTCCGACTCTTGAATATTACATTCAGCTACAATTATCTGAAATAAATAAGTCTATTTTTCATCTTTTTTGTTGTTATTTACTAAGATAAACAAACATTTGCATGAAACATCTATTTTCTATATTATTTGTAATTTCAGTTATAATAAAACACATAAAACAACTCTGTTAGTGTCAACGCTGATATTGTCAACACTGTCAGTGTCAACTCTTAGTGTTAGCACTGTTAGTGTCAACTGTCATCGTCATCTCTTTTACTGTCAACACTGTTACTGCCAACTCTGTTACTGTTAAGTAAGTTTCTGTCGACTTTGTTACTGCCAACAGTGTTTTTTCCAGTTCTGTTATCGTCAACTCTGTAATAGTCAACTCTGTTAGGCTACGTTCACACTGCAGGCAAATGTGGCCCGAATCTGATTTTTCCCCCTCATGTGACTCAGGTGATGACAGTGTGAACAGCCCAAACCACATGGAATCTGATCTTTTCAAGTCAGATCAAGTTACGTCAACTCCATTATTGACAACTCTGTTACTGTCAACGCCGTTACTTTCAACAATGTTATTGTCAACTCCATTATTGACAACTCTGTTACGGTCAACTCTGTTATCGTCAACTCTGTTACTGTCAACTCCGTTACTGTCAACTCCGTTACTGTCAACAATGTTATCGTCAACTCCGTTACCGTCAACTCCGTTACGGTCAATTCCGTTACGGTCAATTCCGTTATCGTCTGCTCTGTTATCGTCAGCTCTGTTAACGTCAGCTCCGTTATCCTCAGCTCCGTTATCGTCAGCTTCGTTATCCTCAACTCCGTTATCTTCAACTCCGTTATCATCAACTCCGTTATCATCAACTCCATTATCGTCAGCTTCGTTATCCTTAACTCCGTTGTCGTCAGCTCCGTTATCGGCAGCTCTGTTATCCTCAGCTCCGTTATCGTCAGCTCCGTTATCGTCAGCTCTGTTATCCTCAACTCCGTTATCTTCAACTCCGTTATCCTCAGCTCCGTTATCCTCAGCTTCGTTATCCTCAACTCCGTTATCTTCAACTCCGTTATCGTCAACTCCGTTATCATCAACTCCGTTATCATCAACTCCGTTATCGTCAGCTCCGTTATCGTCAGCTCCGTTATCCTCAGCTCCGTTATCGTCAGCTCCGTTATCGTCAGCTCTGTTATCCTCACCTCCGTTATCGTCAGCTTCGTTATCTTTAACTCCGTTATCTTCAACTCCGTTATCGTCAACTCCGTTATCATCAACTCCGTTATCATCAACTCCGTTATCATCAACTCCATTATCGTCAGCTTCGTTATCCTCAACTCCGTTGTCGTCAGCTCCGTTATCGTCAGCTCCGTTATCCTCAACTCTATTATCGTCAGCTTCGTTATCCTCAACTCCATTATCTTCAACTCCGTTATCGTCAGCTCCGTTATCGTCAACTCCGTCATCGTCAGCTCTGTTATAGTCAAATCTGTTATCGTCAGCTCCGTTATCCTCAGCTCCGTTATCGTCAACTCCGTCATCGTCAGCTCTGTTATAGTCAGCTCCGTTATAGTCAACTCCGTTATCGTCAACTCCGTTATCATCAACTCCGTTATCATCAACTCCGTTATCGTCAGCTCCGTTATCGTCAGCTCCGTTATCGTCAGCTCCGTTATCGTCAGCTCCGTTATCGTCAGCTCCGTTATCCTCAGCTCCGTTATCCTCAGCTCCGTTATCGTCAACTCCGTTATCATCAACTCCGTTATCATCAACTCCGTTATCGTCAGCTCCGTTATCATCAACTCCGTTATCATCAACTCCGTTATCGTCAGCTCCGTTATCGTCAGCTCCGTTATCCTCAGCTCCGTTATCGTCAGCTCCGTTATCCTCAGCTCCGTTATCGTCAGCTTCGTTATCCTCAACTCCGTTATCTTCAACTCCGTCATCGTCAGCTCTGTTATAGTCAGCTCCGTTATAGTCAACTCCGTTATCGTCAACTCCGTTATCATCAACTCCGTTATCATCAACTCCGTTATCGTCAGCTCCGTTATCGTCAGCTCCGTTATCCTCAGCTCCGTTATCATCAGCTCCGTTATCCTCAGCTCCGTTATCGTCAGCTTCGTTATCCTCAACTCCGTTATCTTCAACTCCGTTATCGTCAACTCCGTTATCATCAACTCCGTTATCATCAACTCCATTATCATCAACTCCATTATCGTCAGCTTCGTTATCCTCAACTCCGTTGTCGTCAGCTCCGTTATCGTCAGCTCCGTTATCGTCAGCTCCGTTATCGTCAGCTCCGTTATCGTCAGCTCCTTTATCCTCAACTCTATTATCGTCAGCTTCGTTATCCTCAACTCCATTATCTTCAACTCTGTTATCGTCAGCTCCGTTATCGTCAACTCCGTCATCGTCAGCTCTGTTATAGTCAAATCTGTTATCGTCAGCTCCGTTATCCTCAGCTCCGTTATCGTCAACTCCGTCATCGTCAGCTCTGTTATAGTCAGCTCCGTTATAGTCAACTCCGTTATCGTCAACTCCGTTATCATCAACTCCGTTATCATCAACTCCGTTATCATCAACTCCGTTATCGTCAGCTCCGTTATCGTCAGCTCCGTTATCGTCAGCTCCGTTATCCTCAGCTCCGTTATCGTCAGCTCCGTTATCCTCAGCTCCGTTATCGTCAGCTTCGTTATCCTCAACTCCGTTATCTTCAACTCCGTTATCGTCAACTCCGTTATCATCAACTCCGTTATCATCAACTCCATTATCATCAACTCCATTATCGTCAGCTTCGTTATCCTCAACTCCGTTGTCGTCAGCTCCGTTATCGTCAGCTCCGTTATCGTCAGCTCCGTTATCGTAAGCTCCGTTATCGTCAGCTCCTTTATCCTCAACTCTATTATCGTCAGCTCCGTTATCCTCAACTCTATTATCGTCAGCTTCGTTATCCTCAACTCCATTATCTTCAACTCCGTTATCGTCAGCTCCGTTATCGTCAACTCCGTCATCGTCAGCTCTGTTATAGTCAAATCTGTTATCGTCAGCTCCGTTATCCTCAGCTCCGTTATCGTCAACTCCGTCATCGTCAGCTCTGTTATAGTCAGCTCCGTTATAGTCAACTCCGTTATCGTCAACTCCGTTATCATCAACTCCGTTATCATCAACTCCGTTATCGTCAGCTCCGTTATCGTCAGCTCCGTTATCGTCAGCTCCGTTATCGTCAGCTCCGTTATCGTCAGCTCCGTTATCCTCAGCTCCGTTATCCTCAGCTCCGTTATCGTCAACTCCGTTATCATCAACTCCGTTATCATCAACTCCGTTATCGTCAGCTCCGTTATCATCAACTCCGTTATCATCAACTCCGTTATCGTCAGCTCCGTTATCGTCAGCTCCGTTATCCTCAGCTCCGTTATCGTCAGCTCCGTTATCCTCAGCTCCGTTATCGTCAGCTTCGTTATCCTCAACTCCGTTATCTTCAACTCCGTCATCGTCAGCTCTGTTATAGTCAGCTCCGTTATAGTCAACTCCGTTATCGTCAACTCCGTTATCATCAACTCCGTTATCATCAACTCCGTTATCGTCAGCTCCGTTATCGTCAGCTCCGTTATCCTCAGCTCCGTTATCATCAGCTCCGTTATCCTCAGCTCCGTTATCGTCAGCTTCGTTATCCTCAACTCCGTTATCTTCAACTCCGTTATCGTCAACTCCGTTATCATCAACTCCGTTATCATCAACTCCATTATCATCAACTCCATTATCGTCAGCTTCGTTATCCTCAACTCCGTTGTCGTCAGCTCCGTTATCGTCAGCTCCGTTATCGTCAGCTCCGTTATCGTCAGCTCCGTTATCGTCAGCTCCTTTATCCTCAACTCTATTATCGTCAGCTTCGTTATCCTCAACTCCATTATCTTCAACTCTGTTATCGTCAGCTCCGTTATCGTCAACTCCGTCATCGTCAGCTCTGTTATAGTCAAATCTGTTATCGTCAGCTCCGTTATCCTCAGCTCCGTTATCGTCAACTCCGTCATCGTCAGCTCTGTTATAGTCAGCTCCGTTATAGTCAACTCCGTTATCGTCAACTCCGTTATCATCAACTCCGTTATCATCAACTCCGTTATCATCAACTCCGTTATCGTCAGCTCCGTTATCGTCAGCTCCGTTATCGTCAGCTCCGTTATCCTCAGCTCCGTTATCGTCAGCTCCGTTATCCTCAGCTCCGTTATCGTCAGCTTCGTTATCCTCAACTCCGTTATCTTCAACTCCGTTATCGTCAACTCCGTTATCATCAACTCCGTTATCATCAACTCCATTATCATCAACTCCATTATCGTCAGCTTCGTTATCCTCAACTCCGTTGTCGTCAGCTCCGTTATCGTCAGCTCCGTTATCGTCAGCTCCGTTATCGTAAGCTCCGTTATCGTCAGCTCCTTTATCCTCAACTCTATTATCGTCAGCTTCGTTATCCTCAACTCCATTATCTTCAACTCTGTTATCGTCAGCTCCGTTATCGTCAACTCCGTCATCGTCAGCTCTGTTATAGTCAAATCTGTTATCGTCAGCTCCGTTATCCTCAGCTCCGTTATCGTCAACTCCGTCATCGTCAGCTCTGTTATAGTCAGCTCCGTTATAGTCAACTCCGTTATCGTCAGCTCCGTTATCCTCAGCTCCGTTATCGTCAGCTCCGTTATCCTCAGCTCCGTTATCGTCAGCTTCGTTATCCTCAACTCCGTTATCTTCAACTCCGTTATCGTCAACTCCGTTATCATCAACTCCGTTATCATCAACTCCATTATCATCAACTCCATTATCGTCAGCTTCGTTATCCTCAACTCCGTTGTCGTCAGCTCCGTTATCGTCAGCTCCGTTATCGTCAGCTCCGTTATCGTCAGCTCCGTTATCGTCAGCTCCTTTATCCTCAACTCTATTATCGTCAGCTTCGTTATCCTCAACTCCATTATCTTCAACTCTGTTATCGTCAGCTCCGTTATCGTCAACTCCGTCATCGTCAGCTCTGTTATAGTCAAATCTGTTATCGTCAGCTCCGTTATCCTCAGCTCCGTTATCGTCAACTCCGTCATCGTCAGCTCTGTTATAGTCAGCTCCGTTATAGTCAACTCCGTTATCGTCAACTCCGTTATCGTCAACTCCGTTATCGTCAACTCTGTTATCCTCAGCTCCGTTATCGTCAGCTCCGTTATCCTCAGCTCCGTTATCGTCAGCTCCGTTATCGTCAGCTCCGTTATCGTTAACTCCGTTATCGTTAACTCCGTTATCGTTAACTCCGTTATCGTTAACTCCGTTATCGTTAACTCCGTTATCGTCAACTCCGTTATCGTCAACTCCGTTATCGTCAGCTCCGTTATCGTCGACTCCGTTATCGTCGACTCCGTTATCGTCGACTCCGTTATCGTCGACTCCGTTATCGTCGACTCCGTTATCGTCGACTCCGTTATCGTCGACTCCGTTATCGTCGACTCCGTTATCGTCGACTCCGTTATCGTCGACTCCGTTATCGTCGACTCCGTTATTGTCGACTCCGTTATTGTCGACTCCGTTATCCTCAACTCCGTTATCGTCAGCTCCGTTATCGTCAGCTCCGTTATCCTCAACTCCGTTATCCTCAACTCCGTTATCGTCAGCTCCGTTATCGTCAGCTCCGTTATCCTCAACTCCGTTATCCTCAACTCCGTTATCGTCAACTGTATCACGCAATTAAAGATATTCAGATATTGTAAGTAATTAAGAGCATGTAAACAGTGTTGAAATTTTCATTTTTGGGTGAAGTGCCCCTTTAAGAAGCTCACAAAAGCATTTGTGCCAGTGTTCTCCATGATCAGCTTAGCTTATGATACTTTAAGAAACGCAGCCCAGAGCAATGCACGAACACTCAGGAATTGATGTGTGTAATACAGGTTGATATGAGCACTGAAATAAAGCATGAGTCTCAGGTGAAACCCCGCAGTCGCAGAAACAACCTTTCACATCCGTGTCTCCTCAGATGATGATAATAATGTCAGACAAGCTTCTTTCTCTCTCCTCCTCCTCTGTTTCTCCGCACCGCTTCATTTAATGACTCCCTGTGGCTCCAAACACTGATTAAATTAATTACCGGCTCACCTCTTTTCCTGCGTATGTGTCTTCATACACCCGCACAGCTAATGCCATTACACTCACAAGGTAAAACTACTGAGAGAAAACTCCACCAAACACACTTGTGTTATCTGTGCTCAGGTTTATTGTAAATAACTGTGCCCTACATAAAGCCACATATAGTTATTATCTACGCAATTCTGTATTAATGATAGTTTACTTTAGACAGTGAATATATGAAACATTAAATATCATATACAGACCAATAACGTTGCATTAATAAATTCATATGAAAGTAGCCACACTGAATAGTACATACAGATTTAGGGCCCTATCATACACCTGCCACAATAAGGCACAAGGCATGTATGGTGAGATTTGTTGCTATTTTCAGACCAGCGCAAGCCTATTTTTCATGTTTTGCGCAACGTTGTTTAAATAGTAAATCCATTTGCGCCACTTTGTGAACTCATGGGTGTGCTGGTCTATAAAGGAGGTGTGTTAAGGCGCATTGCTGGAGTGTTGCTATATTAAGGAACTGAAATAGGCCGCACCATTGACCAAATAAAAACTGCTCTAAAGTCCAGCGCAGAGCGTGTTAGTTATGAGCCTATGCAGGTCCAAACGCTTACACACTGCTGAATACACACTTGATGTACAGCAATACACAGATATATTTACAGATGAAAACAATTAAAGGATTAAAATGTTGCAGAAATTATTATTTACTACATAAATATAAACACCACTGCCTTCTTTATCACAGGGGCTTTTAGTTTATTCATGATAATCTGCATTAGTATAATGTTATTATTATTAGCAGTATTATTTATTATATGCAGATTTATATTTGTTTTTAATAAAACAAGTTTAGATTTGTCCATCTGTGGGGTTTTGGAGACGTCTGCATCACCATATGGGGCATCAGAACAGGACGTGTGTTTTGACCACACTTCATTATTATTGTTCATTTATTCCTTTGCTGGAGATTAAAAACTGAATTTAGAAATAGTTTTGAAGCAAATCTTTGTGCTTAACAAACTAAATTAAATATGTGGGCTAATGGATGTGTTCAGTGGAGTGAGTTTCCACCGTTTCCTCACTCCACCAAAGTAAAGGAGTAAAGAGTAAAAGTAAAGTAAAGAGAAAGTAAAGAGGCTGAATGGAGGAGGCTCGTTCTTTATCGTCGCGCTGCAGATGCTCTGTTTAACTGTTTTCTCACTAGTGAAGCGTTCAGTTTTTACACTTACAAAGTCCGTCATGTAAATAGCAAATGCACCATGGCACGATGCAACTCCAAAAGGGAATGAGAGATGAGACTCTGATTGGTTTAATGCACGTTATGCTCAAAACACACCCGGAAGTCATTAAGAGGATAAGCACAACCTTGTTAGACCATGCACCGCAGAGCGTATTTATCCATCCTTAAAATAGTAAAAGTGGATTCAGTCACACCCTTAATGTGCCTTTCGCTTTAGACTTCGCGTCTAAATAATTAAAATTGAGCCCAATGTGTTCTTTGCATTAATAATTTGATACTAAATATAGCATTGCACATTTAAATCATGCATGTTTTACATATATTTTATAACATTTGAAATTACATATTTTTTGCATTAACATTGTGATCCTAAACCAAATTTTATGTAAATAATATATATTTTCAATTTAATTATGTCTTTTTTTGGATTAATATTGTGATACTAAATTGGCATAATAAATAGCATATAAAAACAATGTGTTTTTGCATAAATATTTTGTTACATAAAATAGTTTGATACTAAACATTTCAAGAGTTCACACTTAGCTGATGATTGATTATAAAGCTTGTTTGGCATGCTGTCCCAGGAGAGAGCCCTGAGCTCATAAGATCCTCGAGCCCGGGGCTCCCTCCCGTTTGCAAGGCGAGAGGGGAGTTTGAGCTCAGGTAGATCTGGAGAACTCCCCTGCTGCAGTAGCTAATGAACAGATAGTGATTGCTTTTAAGAAATAACTAACTAGGAGCATGTCTTTGGTGCTGATTTGGATTAGTCAATTAACTTAAGTTGCATGTTTTCAGATGGCGGGAGGAAACCGGTAGGCCCGGGTGAAACCCACGTGAGCACAGGGAGAATGCGTAAACGCCGCACAGACATGATGGCTGGCTTGGTAAGGACTAGAACCAGTGACGTTCTTGCTGTGAGGCAACAGTGCTAACCACTGGGCCACCGTGCCACCCATCTTAAAAGGAGGAGCATGGGTGGAAGGGGACGAAGATGACTGTGATATGGAGCTTAGGGTATTTATAGTGGCTAAGGAATCATCTGATTGGTGAATCATGAATTGGCTAATATGGGACCAGCTGTTTTAAATCATAAGTACGTGATCCTCTCGAAATGAGTTTATAAATAAACTTCACTTATTATAACACATATTTCGCATTAATATATTCATACGTATACTTTTAAAAATGTTGGGTTGTTGTAAATGAATGTTGGGTCGAATATGACAATCCCAACCATTGCATTAGAAATATAAACTCAATTTTAAGTAAAATAATAAATAAAACCAAGCATTTTTTTTATTATAAGATTCAATTCAATTCACCTTTATTTGTATAGCGCTTATACAATGTAGATTGTGTCAAAGCAGCTTCACATAAAAGGTCACAGTAAATAGGAACAGTGTAGTTCAGTTTGTAGTGTTTAAGTTCAGTTCAGTTTAGCTCAGTTCAGTGTGGTTTAATAATCACTACTGAGAGTCCAAACACTGAAGAGCAAATCCAACGATGCGCAGCTCTACAGATCCCGAACCATGCAAGCCAGTGGCGACAACGGAGAGGGAAAAAAAAACTTCACTGATTGACGAAAGTGAAGACTCAGTTGGGCACGACCATTTTAATTTCTCCGCTGGCCAAACGTCTTGTGCAGAGCTGCAGTCTCAGCGGCGGAGGCTGGAAGCTGGCCTCAGCGAAGACTCGTCTGTCTCTGGAGCGTCACAGGAATCAGTCTCATGTTCTCCACTCCTCCACGACCACCACAGTAGCTGCTCAGGATACGGCCTGGTCCAGGATATGGAAACCTTGGGATCATCTCGTCGTTGGTCTTGGATCGAATCAGTGACTCTGCATAGTCTGAGGGCCTTGAGATAAGATGGCATTAACAAAGCATGAATGAGGAATTTTGCATTAATAATGATACATTTATAGATAATTTTTGTGGTATTTTAAATATCATAAACACATACAGTCTTTGTAAACAGCATTTTTCTATTTCATATTTCATTTATACACGTACTTAGCAATTTCCATATTCTACATTAATTTTTTTGCATTAGCATCTATCTGACAATGTCATTTTATCACTTTATTTAGCATTAATATTTAGACATTCCAACACACACAGAATTGCATAAACAGACTCATAATTTAGCATCAGTGTTTAGATGATAAACTAGTATACACAGATAATGTAATTTTGCATTACCATTTGATATATGAAATAGAATAGAAATATAGTTCAGCAAACAGCATGCACACACTCATAATGTAATTCTGCACTCAACTAAGGGACAGATAAAAATACATTGCTTTCAATATGATGATTTTAGGCCATTTTAAAGTCAAAATTATGTATAATCTATTAGCATTTATGCAAAAAGCTCATATTTCCGAGCTGAAACGGGATGTTCATGATAAACAAAACTAAATGTTAAATGGAGTCATGCTGAAAAACGAAGCAAGTTATGAGATCCTGATGAAAAAGTATGACAACAAAACAATCTTCAGCAGCAATAACACCCAGAAATGCATTAAGAAGCAAAGGGAGTCAGTTGTGATTTGATGTTGAGTTCATTCATCATCTGAAGCAGAAGATCCAAACACAATATCAGTGTAATTCAGCGAAGATCTCATAAACGTGTGTTCCCTGTGCCTCATAATCAGGTTTCTCTGCTGTACATCTACAAATAAAATCACAGAGTCGCTTTATGTTTCTATACGCAACTCACTCCAGAATTGCAGGAACATTTCAAGCACTTTCCTCAAACTGCACTGTTACACAACAAATGTATAGTTTACAGTAAACTGAAAGCAATATTACTGTAAAATAATGTCGAAATGTGATCGGGAACAGTTGATTGAGATGCTAATCTCAAACCAGACTCCACATGGCATGTCTAAAACACAGTTTTATGCACCTTCATCATATTATTGATTTTAAAAAGTGTATGTAATGCATTGTAATGTAATGTGTGTATTCATATAGCGCATTTGTATGGTCATACCCTCAAAGCACTTCACAATCATGAGGGGGTCTCTCCACTCCACCACCAGTAAGCTCCAATTGGATGATGCGACGGCAACCACAGGACAACGGCGCCAGTGCGCTCACCACACACCAGCTATAGGTGAGACAGTAATAGAGTTAATTCAGTAGAAGGCGACGATTGGGATGATGGGTGAGGGTTGATGGAGGGAATTTTTGGCCAGGACACCGGGGTTACACCCCTACTCTTTACCATTAGTGCCATGGGATTTTTAATGACCACAGAGAGTCAGGACCTCAGTTTAACGTCTCATCCAAAAGACGGCGCTCACTGATAGTATAGTGTCCCCTTCATTATACTGGGGCATTAGGACACACACAGACTGCAGGTTGAGCACCCCCTGCTGGCCTCACTAACACCACTTCCAGCAGCAACCTATAGTTTTTCCATGTGGTCTCCCATCCAGATACTGAGCCCTGCTTAGCTTCAGTTACCGGTCTTGGGCTGCAGGGTGATATGGCTGTTACCACATATTTTAAAATGTGAAATATCACAGTAACAGAGTAGACATAATTCATCTACTATTGGTGAATCCTAAACATTGCAACAGTATCTGGATGCTAGATTGAATCACTCATCGATGCAATGTCAGACACAATGCACTCAATAGAGCGAGTGACGTCACTGTGAGGGGTAGGGTTAGGTGAGCCCATTAAAAAGCATTGGATGCAGTACAGATTTCATCTGCACTGAGTCTGCAGCCAGACCCCTCTCAAACATTGTGCACAAATGAATTAGAGAAGAATAAATGACACACTTCAATGCCTTGCAGAGTTTCCTATCACAGGAAGTTACATCACTTGAAACAAGTCACATTCTTTTTCTATTAGCGTTTTACAGATTGTTCTGCCTTTTTATAACTGATTGAAAAGAGTTAACCAGAGCATAGAGACATGCACAAAGGGTTCTATTTTTCCCATCTGGCTGCAAAGGATCTAAAGCGCATGACACAAAAGCATTAAGGGTGTATCTGAATCCACTTTTACTATTTTAAGGATGAATAAATACGTTCTGTGCCCTGACGCATGGTCTAACATGGTTGTTTATTCTCTTAAAGAGATCTGGGTGTGTTTTGGGCATAACGTGCATTAAACCAATCAGAGTCTCAGTCGCATTTCCTTTAAGAGTCAGTTGTGTCGCTCCATCACATTTGCTATTTGCATGACGGACTTTGTAAGTGTAAAAACTGAACGCTTCACTAGTGAGAAAACAGTTAAACAGAGCATCTGCAGCGCGAGGATAAAGAACGAGCCTCCTCCATTCAGCCTCTTTACTTTCTCTTTACTCCTTTACTTTGGGGGAGTGAGGAAACGGTGGAAACTCACTCCACTGAACACATCCATTAGCCCACATATTTAATTTAGTTTGTTAAGCACAAAGATTTGCTTCAAAATTATTTTAAATTCAGTTCTAATCTCCAGCAAAGAAATAAATGAATAATAATAATGAAGTGTGGTCAATAAAATTAGTTATATCCAAACACACGTCCTGTTCTTATGCCCCATATGGTGATGCAGACGTCTCCAAAACCCCACAGATGGACAAATCTAAACTTGTGTTTATTAAAACAAATATAAATCTGCATATAATAAATAATACTGATCATAATAATAACATTATACTAATGCAGATTGTTATAAATAAAAAAAAGGCGAGGTGAGGCATGAAGGCATGGTTTTTATATTTATGTAGTAAATAATAATTTTTGTAACATTTTAATGCTGTAATTGTTTTCATCTGTAAAGATATTTGTGTATTGCTGTACATCATGTGTGTATTAAGCAATGTGTAAGCGTTTGGGCCATATAGGCTCATAACTAACACGCTCTGCATGGGACTTTAGAGCAGCTTTAGTTAGTCAATGGTGCGGTCTATTTCAGTTCCTCAAAAAAGTAACGCGC
Source organism: Danio aesculapii (assembly GCF_903798145.1). Classification (NCBI taxonomy): domain Eukaryota; kingdom Metazoa; phylum Chordata; class Actinopteri; order Cypriniformes; family Danionidae; genus Danio; species Danio aesculapii. The sequence goes on along the minus strand of NC_079449.1, from coordinate 2,548,952 downwards.
CAACAATGCGCCTTAACACACCTCCTTTATAGACCAGCACACCCATGAGTCCACAAAGTGGCGCAAATGGATTTACTATTTAAACAACGTTGCGCAAAACGTGAAAATTAGGCTTGCGCTGGTCTGAAAATAGCAACAAATCGTGCCAAACATGTCTTGTGGTTTATTGCGCCTGGTGTATTATAGGGCCCTAAATAAGCTTTATAATAACTGAAATCATAAATAATACAGAAAATAGATGTTTCATGCAAATGTTAGTGAAATAAACACACAAAAAAGATGAAAGTTTTACTTTGATGATAATCAAAGCTTAATGTATGATTCTGGAGGCGGAGATAGTCTCGTTTTTAAGTTAATGTTCAAGACAAAATGTCCCTAAATACACACAAATATGATTTTTAGCTCTTTTTTTGTATTTTGAGCCCTCAACTCTAATCATCTTACCCTGCTCTCAAATATTATAAACAATCTTTCATCTCTGACACTTTAACCCACACTTGCACTAGTTTGCACCAGAAAGTTTCTTACGATCTCTCCATATCTCTCCATAAACATTGTGCATTTCTAAGTGTGCCTCACACAGGTGAGTGGGCTTGACAAACCAACTGTAGAAAACACACTCTTTCATCTCTGACACTTAAAATGACACTTGCATGAGTTTGCACCAGACACTTCCTTACAATATCTATAAAAACATTGTGCAATTCTGAGTGTGCCTCATTAAGGTGAGTGGGCTTGACAAACCACCTGTAGAAAACACACTCTTTCATCTCTCTGACACTGGCACCAGTTTGCACCAAACACTTTCTTATAATCTCTCCATAAACATTGTGCATTTCTAAGTGTGCCTCACACAGGTGAGTGGGCTTGACAAACCACCTGTAGAAAACACACTCTTTCATCTCTGACACTTAAAATGACACTTGGACAAGTTTGCACCAGACACTTCCTTACAATCTCTATAAAAAACATTGTGCAATTCTGAGTGTGCCTCATTAAGGTGAGTGCGCTTGACAAACCACCTGTAGAAAACACACTCTTTCATTTCTCTGACACTTGCACCAGTTTGCACCAAACACTTTCTTATAATCTCTCCATATCTCTATAAAAACAGTGTGCATTTATGAAGTGTGCCTCACACAGGTGAGTGGGCTTGACAAACCATTTGTAGACAACACACTCTTCTATCTCTGACACTTTAACCCACACTTGCACTAGTTTGCACCAAAAAGTTTCTTATAATCACTCCATATCTCTATAAAAACATTTTGCAATTCTGAAGTGTGCCTCACACAGGTGAGTGGAATTGATAAACCACCTGTAGAAAACACACTCTTCCATCTGTGACACTTTAACTGATACGTGCACTAGTTTGCACCAAACACTTTCTTATAATCTCTCCATATCTCTATAAAAACATCGTACATTTATAATGCGAGCTTCACACAAGTGAGTGGGTTTGACAAACCACCTGTAGAAACACTCTCTCTTCATATGCACTGCACAGTTTACTCAAACTCCATCTTACAAGGACTCAATGAGGAAAACAATGTTTACCACACAATCATGTTGCACTACTTATTTTCTTCAACCCTGAATCCCTCCTTTGCACAATATATTGCGCAATACTGTTTAGTCTTAAGTACTTGTATAGTCTGTCTTTATGTGTATAGTTAAGTATTTATAGTATATGTATTGTTAGTATAGTTATTATCATATTAACATATAGTATGTAGGTTTAAAATAGCTCTTACATCCAGTGTTGTGTTGATATTTATGATTATGTTTATGTAGCACTGTGATCATGTGAGACACTGTCTTTCATTCCACTGTATGTGCAATCATAGGCTCACTCTGAAAACGTAGCCCTATATACATTTCTGGAGATCACGAATTATGTAGCCAGAAGAACATATGGACGCATTTCGTCTTTATAACGAATGCAACGGGGCGGTATGACACCATTCCTCCGCGCTTACCAGCTGACCACTTACCTTCGCGTGGACTGCTTTCCTGCTGTTACCAGTTTGCCCAGAGTGTCGCAGCGTACGTCGGAGGATTTGAGATGCAGAGAGGAGTTGACCATGACAACGGGGTTGGAGTCTGGTGAAGAACAGTTTCAGAATGAAAAAAAAAGGCAAAACATTAAATAAACAAGTAAATAACAGGGTGAGAATGTGGTAAAATCTGAAAATGTGGTAAAAATCAGGTTCATGAATCTTTTTCTGGATTGCTTTTAAAAACACTGTTGGTTGGGTTTAGAGAAAGCGGTGGATGCTGGTCAGGGCTTAATTTGTGAATTGCGAGGTCCTGGAACAGATCGGGGTTACGGATCCGGCATGTTACCCGAGGATGGAGAGGTGCTGCGCACGAAAGTGGAGAGCGGCCGGGGGGAGGGGGGGACTGGTGCGGTGGATGTCATGGACGATAGTGAGTAGGCAGGGGTGTCGCGGACAAAAGTAAAGAGTTGGGGAGTCGCGGAAGAAAGTGAAAGTGAACAGCGGACGAGGAGGAGGGCGGTTGAGGAGGGGGATCCGTAAAATGAGGTGCCGGATCAGATTTCAGAGGTGCCGGATCCGGCATGTTCTGGCAATAATTAAGCTCTGGCGCTGGTCAATTGGTGCTTTTGAAAACACTATTAGTTGGTTTTAGGGAGGTAGGAGGGTGCGGATATTAGTCGCTTGGTCAGTCAGTCAGTCAGTCGACAGTGGCCTCTAGTGGATTTATGTGAGAACAGCAGGCGCGAATGGCGCTCAAAAGAAATCCGAGAGGGTCTGGCTGTAGATTTCCACTTGCACTCTCAGGCACCCACGCTTCCTCTGCAAGTGATGTCATTTACAATCGATGTGGCCGGACAGTGCAGGGCTCGTTTGCATGAAAGTCCTTAACCAAAAATCCCCACGTTTGAAGGTTAAGGGTACCCTTAGTAAAAGTTGGGTTGCAAGAACAAGTATTCAGTAACAAGTTCAACTTCAAACATTTAAAGGACCTAATCAGCTCCCATAAATGAACAAATGACACTCAAAATGCAAGCATTCTCACCCCCAAAAATGTTTAGATAAAAGATTTACTGTAGATAAATAATTTAATAAAACATTTAAATAAATAAACTAATACATACGTGTCTGCGTAAAAGTGCATCCATATAAAATCGCAGTTTCAGTTCAGCTTCAAAAGTCTACATGATCCCAGCCCAGATTGATAGGTCCTCCAAACATAATCTCGAGATCGACTCGATAAGGGAACGTCTCGACTCGCTTAACGGAAAGAAAACGGCACAGATGATATGTAACATTACTGCAGAGCTGTTTTAAGGCAAGCTTTCATGGTTCGTTACGATCTGTTTACATAACTATAGCAACTGCAGCACCCGTCGCCGTATTAGATTAGATTAAACTTTATTGTCATTACACATGTACAAGTACAAGGCAACGAAATGCAGTTTAGGTCTAACCAGCAGTGCAACAGCAGCAAGTGCAGGATACAGGTATAAGTTATAAAGTGCAGTTATAGAAAAACTATGGTAATATTTACAGATGGATGTACTATCAACATTATATACAGGAGGTATTAGCTATAAACAGCGATTTACAATAAATAAATATATGTACAGGTTGCTGTTAGTAATCAGAAGTGTGCAGATAGATAAACATAGTTAGAAATGTCCATGTGCAGTGGGTATATACAATTCAAATAAATGAATCAGTGCAATGAATATGTGCAAATTTTAAATGGGCAAATGTATGTTGCCAGAAACTACAGTGAAACGCTTAGAAAAAAGGCACTTAGGTCAGGGTGACAGATAAGACGTTTGTTGCAACGCTCTTAATGAAATCATTTACCTCAGGGATTTTTCCCCCTCAGGGACACTCTTAAGTTAAATTACTGAAGGATTTCATGCAAGGGGGCACAGGTGTGGATTGTAAATGACGTCACTTGCAGAGGAAGCTCGGTTGCCTGAGAGTGCAAGTCCGAGAGTGCAAGCCTGAAAGTGCAAGTGCAAATCTGCAGCCAGACTCTATTGACAAATTTGAGCTCTCAAAAAGAGTACACAGCGGCCTCTGGTGGATTCACGAAAACAAAACTACAAAAAAATGTAGCTCCTGGCTTGTATTTTGCGCTCTCCAGAAATGTATATAGGGGTACATAATCAGAATGAGCCTGGGTTGGTATGTGCACACTATATGTAGCAGAATGACAATAAAATTCAGCTTGACTCGATTTCATTTGTGTCATTATTAAAACTCTTCCTGTAAAGTTTTACAAGGTTTATCTTGGAGATACAAAATGTAGCAGATCCATCCATCTGCGTAATTCACTCTGGTCAAATTATAGTGTGTGTATGATTGTCTTTACTGAAGCCGAAGGACAGACGCTGAGAGATTTACACACTCTCAAAGCACTAAAACACAGACCCTGAAACACACACACTTGACACCATCAGCTCAAGCACTTGAACCAGCCTGAAAAACACAAACCCTCACCTTAAAACAGCGGCAGGCTCTTCTCTACAAGTGCTTTTTATACTGCGTGTATAAGCAGCAATCAGTGGGAGATGGCCAATAATAATAACACACACAAATGAAGAAGCGCACAGGTCGTGTGACTCACTTTTATTTCTATAGAGTTTACAAATAACAGCTGTAAATGGGGTTTTCAGCCCAAATGCTTCTTGAATAAACACCAGAAACTTCACTCCCAGTTAATGCATTGGTTATATACCTCTTTTCACTGGTTTATGCATATTAAATCTCATACAAAAATACAGATTTTTATTTGCATTACTATTTTGGAAGTAAATATGGCATATTGAATAGCATACAAGTAGTGTATTTTTGCATTTTGGTACTATGTACTATGTAACATAAATAACATTCATTCAGTTTCTTTTCGGCTTAGTCCCTTTATTAATCTGGGGTCGTCACAGCGGAATGAACCGCCAACTATTCCAGCAGATTTTTTAATGCAGCATATACCCTTCCAGATGCAACCCATCCCTGGCAAACATCCATTCACACACACTCATACACTACAGACAATTAAGCTTACCCAATTCCCCTATAGCGCATGTGTTTGGACTGTGGGTGAAACCGGAGCACCCGGAGGAAACCCACACCAACACGGGGAGAACATGCAAACTCCACACAGAAACACCAACTGACCCAGCCGAGGCTCGAACCAGCGACTTTCTTGCAATCATTCTACCTATTGAGCCACCGTGCATCCCCAACATAAATAACATTTAATCATTAATTAATTAAATGCAATTATTTCCAAAAGTCCTACACAAATAAACCTGAATTTAATATCTTTACATGAATATTTTGATACTTAGGATGCAATATTAAAATGCAAAAACTAATAAGGTATTTTGCATTAATTATAATACATTTACACATATATTTAGTGTCTCTACTGTATATGCTATACTCATTTTTGGTATTGCCAATATAAAACCCATGTGGCTTTCAGTCTGATAATGTTGAGCCCTTTTAAATTCAATATAATGTACAACCACATGCATTTATGCAACAAGTTTATAGTTCCTAGATGAAACAGAACATTCAGGATTTGTTTCCAAATTATTTTAAAGCATTTCTGTAAAATAAGACACATTATCCACATTTATTTTCTCATCGTAAATTCTAAACTTTAATAATTGAAGAATTTAAATGTAATAATTAATAAACAAAGCAACGTTTGACGTGCAAAAATAATTTATGCAAAATCGCAAAAAAACTTTTAAATGCAGCATAAAAAAAAAATTTAATTATAATTATTGTTGTGAGGCAGATTTTGATTAATTAGATGTTTAACTGTGCCTGCATAAATCACTGATTATGCTAGATAATTTCTACTACAGTAAGTCATTTTAAATCATGGATGAGTTAATAATTTCTATTCATTTAATTTTCAGAAATGAAATGGAAATAGAAAATATATATTTTTTGGCATTAATGGCTTGGTATTAACGTATAATTTTATATATGATAAAATGTATTTGTTATGAATATATTGATACTAAAGAGGGCCTTTTGCATGAATATAACATTAATAACAGTTCTGTCTGGTTCTCGGATCTGCAATATTCTGCAATAACAGCACTCTTACAGCCTCTTCACCCTTGTGTATTTCTCCGCCCACATAGAGTGACAGCAGATTAATAAACTCACTACAGTTTGACAAATATTGCAGCTGTTGGACAACATAATGACTTTTGAGGCTTTTAGGATGTAGAGAATGTAGTCGTTTAGATTGCAACTCTGCAGTTTATTGATAAGGATAGTGCCTATTTTAAATATTTAGAATTTCGGAGAGACAGCATGTCCACATCCATCAGCCTGTCATACTGAGCAGAGCAAAGACGGTTGACGTTCCACCACAAGATGGCGACAGAGACCGCATATTAAGTCCTTAGAGGAGAAAAACCTCAAACTACAACTGATCAAATCATTATAAAACAGGTAAGTGACATTTTAAGCCGATCTCTCTTTTGTATGTTGTAGTGCTGTATTTACACCATAGTAATTTGCTAGTGTTTGCTTTGCTATAGATTTCTTGGGGTTAATTATTGTGATCTCCTGATTGGAACAGAGAAATACTGGGAAATCTCTGTAGACTGATGACATTTCATGATGTTCAGCCTTATAATTTTAAAATGTGAGCAAAATCAGCTGTTTTGTCATAACTTTAGACATTACGCTAGAGAATCATTTAAACACTAGCTCTACAGTGACGTTAGTGAATGAGCAATGGTTTCTGCTGTTCTGACGTCAGCTGCAGATGTGAATGAATGGCGGAAGAAAGTAGTTCCTCATACAAAAGGATTTTTAGACTTTTTTTTAGACTGTTTGGCTTTCTAATTTTTATACTGTTTGGTTTTCTTTTTTTATATACACGATTATGCCGTCAAACTGTTATATAAACGTAATATCACTCCAGTAGCAGTGTGATGTGGCTGTATATTGTCACTAGTGGGACACTAAGGCACTCAGCCGCACTGCACACCTCCACCAGTGCTGTTATACAGCCATATAGCACTGTTATGAATGTTAAATTGCTCATATTTTATAATTATTCAATTTAATTTATTCACTTTTTGCAATAACATCACCAAACTAATAAACCAAAATATGCCATAACCAGTGTTTTAATGATATTAATTTTTTCCTTTTTAAAATTGGACAATTTGTGTATTACTTGTACAAATAAAAGTGTAAAATAACAAATGCGAATTTAATGCAAAGCCACTTTAACTACTGTGCAACATTTGAAGGTGCAAAAAATTGGTTATATAAAAAAGTTAGATAAAAAAATACGACAGTAAAATCTAAATAATTTGCCAGCTTTGTGGCTGTTTAATAACCTTTGTTTCAAACATAAACCATTTATTTTCATTACATTAGCTCTAAATACAACAATATCTCCACACAGCATCTTCCTAAAGGTCTTTCTCCAGAGTTTGTGTCTAACTTGCACTTTTATACGAACAGCGTCGAGTTAAAACAACTCAATCTGGTTTATTTTTAGCTCGTCTCTGCTATTGAGATGTAGGACAGAACTCACGCTGCGCTGAGCTCACACTCCAGTGCCTGCTGTATAATCAATGCATGCTTTAAATTCAATTTTTCAATGAATGACAACTTGACAAGATTACGGTCTTATCATTTTTTTTTACCTCATGCATTGATTAATAGTGTCAGTTTAACTTAAATCCTCTACAGACTTTCTCCAATCCTCCTTTGTTTACGTTCCTCCTTTAATGCGTATTTACAGTCACTCATTCAGAACAGGCTTCTATTAAAAGCTGCTTACAAATGAGGAACATCAAAGGCAATTTGTCACAGAATGATTAAGAGATTGGTTAATTGACTTAATTAACCGTGCTCTAAAAACTACACACAAATAGCTGCATTTGAATTAAGACTGAAGTACAGAAGAGACCCATTAAAATGTGAATTATTTTATGTTCGAAATACTGTCCATATAGTAAGGCAAGAATTTCAAGACATATTAAAGCTATTTTGGTAGCACTTTAGAATAATGGTCCATTAGTTAATGTCAGTTGATTTATTTACTAACTTTAAGCATGAATAATCTTGTAAAGCATTTAATAATCAAAGTTCAACACGTACTAATGCATTATTAAAGTTGTGCTTGTTAGCATGCACTGAGTTAACATCAAATAACGCTATTTAACTTAAATAACAAACTAACATGAATAAATATGAATATATACCGTAACAAATGTATTACTAGTAGATTGTTTATGCTAGGAAATACATTAACTAATGGACCATTACTTTAAAGTGTTTCTAAAATAAATAAAAGTAATCTATATGTAATCCAAAGTAGATTACACCGCCATATGTGTAATAAAAGTAATCTAAATGTAATCCAAAAGTAGTTTACAGAACCATAAATGTGTAATAAAAGTAATCTAAATGTAATCCAAAAGTAGATTACATCGCCATAAATGTGTAATAAAAGTAATCTAAATGTAATCCAAAAGTAGATTACATCGCCATAAATGTGTAATAAAAGTAATCTAAATGTAATCCAAAAGTAGATTACAGAACCATAAATGTGTAATAAATGTAATCTAAATGTAATCCAAAAGTAGATTACAGAAGCATAAATGTGTAATAAAAGTAATCTAAATGTAATCCAAAAGTAGATTACATCACCATAAATGTGTAATAAAAGTAATCTAAATGTAATCCAAAAGTAGATTACAGAACCATAAATGTGTAATAAAAGTAATCCAAAAGTAATCAGATTATATTACCATCAATGTGTAATAAAAGTAAATACATCTAATTAATTAATAATTCTCAGTAGTTATATAAAGTCACACCATAACATGGATACCTTAAAATAAAGTGTACATTTTCTGTATAAAAGTTCAAAAGTTTTAAATGGAATGTTCTTTATAGTTCAAACAACAACAAAACTGCAACATTCTGACAACATTTTTAGAACTAATTAAAATGTTAAGAAAATATTCGGATATAACACATATAGTGATGCAGGTTTCTCTCTGATGTTCTGAAGCATAATGTTTTGTAAAATCATGCCTGTTTTATTTATGAATGATGAATTAGCGACACATTTGAATTTTTATGATCTAATTTGCATGATATGATTTGTTTTGACAAAATCATTTGTGCCGATTATAGAAACCCATTACATTATTTTAAATTACCATGAGATTATTTAATGGTTCATGATCAGAAGCTTCTTTTCTCTGGGTTTAATAAGAGATCTTGAGTCTCTTTCTTTGATGCTCTTGGTTCTCTGTTCATCAGGAGCTGAAAGAGTTCTTCCACTTTCTAAAATTAACCAGAGCAATAAAGTCTCTCATAAAAGCACTAATAAAGTTTGTTTCTGCCAGAAGCCGAGTGTGACAGGTGAATCCATCTACCGCAGTTAATGAAGTCAGTTTAGGCCACACATGTGCAGAGACTCAGAAATACAAGCCCACTGCTCTGATTGGTTATTTTTGGAAAATTGCATAAAAAGTTTTAGAAATACCAAGATGTGCATACATTAGAGAAATGTGCATAAAAATGTATGTGCATTCAGTAGGATGGACTTTTTATGTGATAAGACAAAATAAGAAGCACATTTACTGAATAAATTCCAGCATGCGCAGCAAAAAAGTCAGATCAAAAGTAATCTAAAATGTAGCCAGATTACATTAACATAAATGTGTAGTAAAAGTAATTTAAATGTAATTCAAAAGTTGCAAGATTACATTACTTTAAATGTGTAAAAAAGTAATCCAAATGAAATTCAAAATTACTCAGATTGCATTACTATAAATGTGTAATAAAAGTATTCTAAATGTAATCCAAAAGTCATCAGATTACATTACCATAAATGTGTAGTAAAAGTAAACTAAATGTAATTCAAAAGTAGTAACATTATATTACTATAAATATCTAGAAGTAATCCAAATGTAGTCAGATTGCACTGCTATAAATGTGTAATAAAGTTAATCCAAATGTAGTCAGATTGCACTGCTATAAATGTGCAATAAAAGTAATCCAAATGTAATCCAAATGTAGTCTGTTTGCACTGCTATAATTGTGCAATAAAAGTAATCCAAATGTAATTAGATTGCACTGTTATAAATGTGTAATAAAAGTAATCCAAATGTAGTCAGATTGCACTGCTATAAATGTGCAATAAAAGTAATCCAAATGTAATCCAAATATAGTCAGATTGCACTGCTATAGATGTGTAATAAAAGTAATCCAAATGTAGTCCGTTTGCACTGCTATAATTGTGCAATAAAAGTAATCCAAATGTAATCCAAATATAGTCAGATTGCACTGCTATAGATGTGTAATAAAAGTAATCCAAATGTAGTCAGAATACATTACCATAAATGTGTAGTAAAAGTAATCCAAATGTAATTCAAAAGTTGCAAGATTACGTTACTTTAAATGTGTAAAAAAGTAATTAAAATGTAATCCATAAGTACTCAGATTGCATTACTATAAACGTATAATAAAAGTATTCTAAATGTAATCCAAGTGATCAGATTACTTTACCATAAATGTGTAGTAAAAGTAAACTAAATGCAATTCAAAAGTAGTAAGATTATATAATTATAAATGTGTAATACAATATTTAAATGTAATCGAAAGGTAGTCAGATTACATCACCATAAATGTGTAGTTAAAAGTATTCAAATGTAGTGAGATTTAGTCACCATAAATGTGTAATAAAATAAATCCAAAGTAATCCAAAAGTAGTCAGATTACACTGCCATAATGTAATCTGAATGTAATCCAAAAGTAGATTAATGACCATTAATATTTAATAAAAGTAATCTAAATGTAATCCAAATGTAGTCAGATTATGTCACTTTAAATGTTTAAAATTAATCTAAATGTAATGCAAAAGTAGATTACATCACAATAAATTGCAATAAAAGTAATCTAAATGTAATCCAAATGTACCCGAATTACAATACTGTAAATGTGTAATGAAGGTAATCCTAAATGTAATTCAAAAGTAGTCAGATTACATTACCATAAAAGTGTAATAAAGTAATCTAAATGTAATCCAAGTAATTATAATTATTATAATTATTATTATTATCCAATAAATTTATAATAAATGTAATCCAAAAGTAGACAGATTATGTCACCATAAATTTATAATACATTAAATGTAATCCAAAAATACAATATATAGCTAGAAAAAGTAATCCAAAT